>NC_135659.1:12251897-12301821 GCF_964188315.1 Podarcis muralis | reverse complement strand
GGGCTCGCTGTGACTGAATTCATGGACAGTGCACCTTGCCGTATGCCCACAAGGTCCTCAATGTTTCGATAATGGACACACCATGCTGAGGCCACTGCCAATCTATCCTAGCCAGGTGGGAGCCTGCACAGACTTTGCCTTGCTCCAGAGAAGGCAAAACGCACCATACTAAATCCCCTTGTTGTTGTTGTTTGTTTTAAAATATATTATATATTTGATTTATTACAAGCATAGAGTTATAACAGCACCAAGTAAATACAGTGGTACCTCGGGTTACAGACGCTTCAGGTTACAGACTCCGCTAACCCAGAAATAGTACCTCGGGTTAAGAACTTTGCTTCAGGATGAGAACAGAAATCGCACAGCAGCGCAGCAGCAGCAGGAGGCCCCATTAGCTAAAGTGGTGCTTCAGGTTAAGAACAGTTTCAGGTTAAGAATGGACCTCCAGAACGAATTAAGTACTTAACCCGAGGTACCACTGTATCCACATTTAGAGATTTCTCTGAAACTTCCCACCACCCCCTTCATGGGTCCTACAGTCAACATTTTCAACTGCATATTATTTCATAATCCATATTTTGGATCTGTCCATATTGTCCATTGTGATTGTTACATTACAAGTGAGATTAAAATCCTGCTAATGTTTTCATCTGCTTACAGTGGTCTCCTAAATAAATTATACCCCCCCCCCATTTTTTCTTGAAGTTTTTGTCCTCTTGCTTCCTGAGCTTTCAAGTCAGTTTTGCCATTTCAGCCTAGTCTTAACGGCTTGGTTTGCCATTCCTCTCTGGTAGGGACTCCTTCTTATTTCCATCTCTGGGCTAATAGCATCCGTGTGGCTGTTGCCGCATACATAAAAAAGTCTTTTCTGCTCCTTTGGGATATCGGTACCTACAATTCCTAATAGGAAAGCTTCTGGGATTTGTTTCTTTATAAAAGTTATTTTAAACTTTTTTTCAATTCATTATATATCATTCCCCAGAATGCTTTTACTTTACACAACCACCACATGTGATAGTCTTTACATTTTCTTTACATTTCCAGCAAGTTTTTGTATTTGTCTTATACATCTTTGTTAACTTAAAGGTAAAGGTAAAGGGACCCCTGACTTTTAGGTCCAGTCACGGACGACTCTGGGGTTGCGGCGCTCATCTCGCTTTACTGGCCGAGGGAGCCAGTGTACAGCTTCTGGGTCATGGGGCCAGCATGACTAAGCCACTTCTGGAGAACCAGAACAGCGCACGGAAATGCCATTTACCTTCCCACCAGAGTGGTACCTATTTATCTACTAGCACTTTGACATGCTTTTGAACTGCTAGGTTGGTAGGAGCTGGGACTGAGCAACGGGAGCTCACCCCGTCGTGGAGATTCGAACCGCCGAGCTTCTGATCAGCAAGCTCTAGGCTCAGTGGTTTAGACCACAACGCCACCCACGTCCCTGTATTTCCGCATAGTTTTCTTTCAATGTGCAACATGCCGAGAATTTCATATCAGTTTTCCATAGCCTTTCCCAATCTAAAAGTTGACTATTGTGCCCCAGTAAATCCTCTGTTTTACCCCAGGGGGAAATTGTTGGGAGTTGGGGCCATCTCCCACCCGACCTGCTCCTTTACTTTGGGCAAATACGGGAAGACTTTTCTGCCCTGAAAATATGGTAGCTGGCCCTGTCTTTATTTGAAACTGGAAAAAATGCATGCCATTATGATGTAAAACACTTAGATTTTGGGTTTGGGACCCCCAAAGGGGTCCGAGAAGACAGGTGATGTCCAACCAAGGAGAGAAAGAAGCAACGGCTTTTTAAGAGCAAAGATCCTTTATTTGGTTGCAACCGGGTTCCTGACGCAAAGGTGACCAAAGGTGTGAGGAACCCCATCCAAAGGTCAGTCCAGAATTTTTGTTGTTGTTGTTTAGTCATTTAGTCGTGTCCGACTCTTCGTGACCCCATGGACCAAAGCACGCCAGGCACTCCTGTCCTCCACTGCCTCCTGCAGTTTGGTCAAACTCATGCTGGTAGCTTCAAGAACACTGTCCAACCATCTCGTCCTCTGTCGTCCCCTTCTCCTTGTGCCCTCCATCTTTCCCAACATCAGGGTCTTTTCCAGGGAGTCTTCTCTTCTCATGAGGTGGCCAAAGTATTGGAGCCTCAGCTTCAGGATCTGTCTTTCCAGTGAGCACTCAGGGCTGATTTCCTTCAGAATGGATAGGTTTGATCTTCTTGCAGTCCATGAGACTCTCCAGAGTCTCCTCCAGCACCAGAATTCAAAAGCATCAATTCTTCGGCGATCAGTCTTCTTTATGGTCCAGCTCTCACTTCCATACATCACTACTGGGAAAACCATAGCTTTAACTATACGGACCTTTGTCAGCAAGGTGATGTCTCTGCTTTTTAAGATGCTGTCTAGGTTTGTCATTGCTTTTCTCCCAAGAAGCAGGCGTCTTTTAATTTCGTGGCTGCTGTCATCATCTGCAGTGATCATGGAGCCCAAGAAAGTAAAATCTCTCACTGCCTCCATTTCTTCCCCTTCTATTTGCCAGAATTTTATACAGTCACAATTGTGGGTGGTCTTATTCGTCAAAGGTTTGTCAGTTTATAAGGGGGAGGTACAGGGGTGCAGGGTGCAAAGGGGAGGTTCAGGTGCACGATACAAAGTGGGGTGCAAATCCTATCTACATGAGTAAGGTCATGCCTAGAAATCCAGGAAGGGATGGCAAATGAGATAGATCTGGTCATCTTGCACTTTACGAAAGAAGGAAGGCGAGCTGAGTGGAAGTGATTAGGTTGAAGCTAAAAATAACATTTATTACTTTCATTGTTACAATAAAGTGATGCAATTTAGATACATGGGTTCCATTTCTTATTTTCCTGAAAGTAGTTACAATCATTGAGAAGTTGAACAAACACTGATAAGGCACAAGGATACAAAGGGGTCAATGCCATTTGCAAAAGTGCCAAATGTAGCAATTGCATGAGGGTCACAGTAAGCATTCACATTTACAAGGAGTAAAGACACAATTACATGAGAAAAAACAAAAACAAAACTGGATACAATTGAAAATCACCTGGATACAATCTTAAAAAAGAACTTGGATACAATTACAAAAACAGGGTAAATTGAGGAAATAGGGTAATGGGCAGTGCAGGGAGGAAAGAAAAATGCTTTATTTGACAGAAAGGAAAGAAAGGATTCGAAGAAGGTGAATAATGGGAGATGCGAATTAAAAAGAGAGCAGACTAAAGGCAAAATTGAAGAAAAGGTTTATATATCTCTTAGGTTGTCTTCATTTGGTTTATTTGGTCTTGGTTCTTTATTTATTTTTCTGCATCAGTTATGACAGGCAACAGGTTGAGAGCTGGGCTGGGGTTATTGATTTGGTTTGTTCTAGTTTTTATTATACATTTTGTGTTTTTTATCTTGCATTTTTATATTGTGAACTACCCTGAGATCAACGGATGAAGGTGATATATAATAATAATAATAATAATAATAATAATAATAATAATAGTAATAATAATAGTAATAATAATAATAATAATTGGTGGTTATTGCTGCCCATTTAAATGCTAATCTCTTTGAGATTTTGTGCAGCTTCCGCAGAATATCGTGCCTTGCCCTTTGCCTGCAGCGATCAAAGGTGTGGCTGTTTGGGGATGTGTTACAAAATCTCATCCGTAGCTTGTTGTTCAGTCGTTTAGTCGTGTCCGACTCTTCGTAACCCCCTGGACCAGAGCACGCCAGGCACTTTTGTCTTCCACTGCCTCCCGCAGTTTGGTCAAACTCATGCTGGTAGCTTCGAGAACACTGTCCAACCATCTCATCCTCTGTCGTCCCCTTCTCCTTGTGCCCTCCATCTTTCCCAACATCAGGGTCTTTTCCAGGGAGCCTTCTCTTCTCATGAGGTGGCCAAAGCATTGGAGCCTCAGCTTCACGATCTGTCCTTCCAGTGAGCACTCAGGGCTGATTTCCTTCAGAATGGATTCCTTCATCTGTAGCTACTCGGCCCATATTAATAAAGTCTAGAACAGGCATCCCCAACCCACGGAGGCCGTTTAACCGGCCCATGAGCTGCCCCCAAACCAAACCACCTGCTTGGCAAGTCCCCACACGCTGTGCTAAACCAGCACAGCACGGCATGGGGACTCTCTTCCGCAGCTCCGGAAATCGCCTCTGCACATGCCCAGATGCTGGAAATCCCTTCTGTGCAGACGTGATTTCCCATGTCTGGGCATGCGCAGAAGCGATTTTCGGTGCCACCGACATGCGCAGACACGATTTCCGGCGTCACGCTCTGCCTGTCCTGCCCACAGAGGATCTCCGCGGGAGTGATCCAGCCCATGTCCAGTAAGCTTTGCCAACCCCTGGTCTAGAAACTTCCTCTTCTTTGACCATACTCCACTTTCAGCTTCAATAAAGCATGAATGGTTTGTGCAACAAGTTGCAGTGCATTCTGCCAAGTCTGAGAACCTGTTCCAAATGGGGAAATAAATGCACACCAGAGAGAATGTTTGAACACCTCAAATGCACTTTCCGCACCTCTTTCCTGGCCGGATAAATAAATCTTTGCAAATTATTCCACTAATTTTTGAAGTAACTGTTCAAATACATCCGAGAGAAGATTCCACGATGAATGAATGAGAACCTTCCAGATTTTAGGCAGCCTGTGTTTTGTTAGCCCCGAAATAGAAAACGAGCGAGGTCCTAACTAAAGAAGAATGGCAAGTTTAATTGATGGAATATGTGCAGCTTGTGGACTTGGCATGTAGAAGAATAGAACAAGAAGAACATATGTTTAAAGAAGATTGGAAAACGTTTATTGAATATATGGGAAATAATTGTGTACAGCTGAAAACACTGGCAACATTAAGATAAATTCAACAGTGTAAATAAGTTTTGATGGATGGAATAATGGAATACGGAATGGTATAGTTTTTGTAAAATATGCAGGGATTTATATATGTGAAATGAACCATGGAAAGAGAAGAAGGGAAGTCATTGATATCTTAAGGATGTAAAATGAGTATTTGTAAAACAGAAAACTTAATAAAATTATATACAAAAAAAGAGAGAATCTTCCAGTTTTTGTGCATGTGTAATGCGGGCCAAGGGATGCGGGTGGTGCTGTGGGTTAAACCACAGAGCCTAGGACTTGCCGATCAGAAGGTCGTCGGTTCGAATCCCTGCTACAGGGTGAGCTTCCGTTGCTCGGTCCCTGCTCCTGCCAACCTAGCAGTTCGAAAGCACGTCAAAGTGCAAGTAGATAAATAGGTACCGCTCCGGTGGGAAGGTAAATGGCATTTCTGTGCGCTGCTCTGGTTCGCCAGAAGCGGCTTAGTCATGCTGGCCACATGACCCGGAAGCTGTACGCTGGTTCCCTCGGCCAATAAAGCAAGATGTGCGCCGCAACTCCAGAGTCGGCCACGACTGGACCTAATGGTCAGGGGTCCCTTTACCCTTTACCTAATGCGGGCCAAATCAGGGGAGATTCTCTGGCCGTGTAAGAGCCAGGATGAGGCAGCTTTTTTTCTCTCTTGCTGGTGGCTGCAACGCCTAGTCAGCTTTGTGTTGAGGTTCACTCATACTTCTCCAAATCTCAAGCGTTTAACCCTACTTGCACACGCACAGAGGCATAGTTCAAGGGTCTGTTAAAACGTTTGGGCTTGTGGTGAAAGCCTCTAGCAAAAAAAAAGTTTTATGAAAATCCTGACCTTTTCTTAGACGGGAGGAAAAGGAGGAGGGGGCTCTCCTCCCGGTTTTGGATTCGCAGTGCATGAGGTGAAGAGTCACTCGAAGGGCACACTGACTGATGGGTTTTGGGTTGTGAGGTCAGCACAAGGCGTCATGATGTGGGCTCAGACAGAGCTATTTCCTCTGCGATTTCTATCTTTTGTCTGTTCACACATCGAGCCACCTGGATTTAATTCCCAAATAGCTGAAACCTACCCCCCACCCACAACACACTTACTTTAACCCTTTCCCTTCTTTGCTTTGAAGAAGGGGAGCTGCAGGGCTTGGAAGCAAAGCCCATTCGTGGGTTTTCTGCCTGGCGACCAGAGATTTCTCTTTATGGGGGACTGTAAATAACGCAACAAGTCACCTTTTTATTACCTCAGACAAGTACAAGTAGCAACTTTCTCTCTCTTTGCTCAGCCTTTGGCCTCGGTTATGATTTACCTGTAACGTTCTCAATTTTTTTTGACTAGTTGTGAAAGTAGCCACTGGAGTTTTATGGCTTTCTGGGGCTTTTAGGCCTTCCCAGTTGCCTTTAGGCTTCCAGCTGTTCCCTCATAATTCTAGATTGGCCCCAGGGGTGGGGCAAAGGCAGGGCCCATCGCCTCACCGAATAGCCAGCTACTGAAGAAATGCATCCCAAGAGGTTCCCCACTTCTTTTGGGGGTTTCTGTGCTTTCAACTGCTGCATGGCAGGCAGAAATTCAACAGGTGCAGTATCTCCCCCCCCCCCCCCCAAAAAAGGTCAAAATCTACATGCTAAGAGAAAGTTGCTTGTTGGTCTTTTGTACAGGGCCCCTATGGGGAAAGATGGGGAAATTGCTGCGTAATGTTAATAAACCACCTGTTTGCGTATTGAAATGACGCCTAGGCTCACGGCAGTTTCTGTGGGTGCAGTAAAATGACCTCGTACAGTGGTACCTCAGGTTACATATGCTTCAGGTTACATACGCTTCAGGTTACAGACTCCGCTAACCCAGAAATAGTGCTTCAGGTTAAGAACTTTGCTTCAGGATGAGAACAGAAATCGTGCTCTGGCGGTGCGGCAGCAGCAGGAGGCCCCATTAGCTAAAGTGGTGCTTCAGGTTAAGAACAGTTTCAGGTTAAGAACAGACCTCCGGAACAAATTAAGTACTTAACCTGAGGTACCACTGTATTTGGCTCTGCTTTTGCAGCAGTGGCTGTGACATACACACACACACCCCCAGCTGTCTCCTAAGATGGCAGCTCATATTTGGAATATACAAGGCTCCTGTTTGTTTGTTTGTTTGTTTGTTTGTTTGTTTGTTTGTTTGTTGGCAATTTTATTACTTGAACAAGAGGACACCCAACAAAATTAGCAGCAGAGCTTTCGATCAAATTGCAAAGAGTCGTCTTGCCTGTTGATCAGTGATTTCTGAGCCTCAGTCACCAGAAAAATTAAGACACAGCTTAAAAGAAGTCTAGAAAGGAATCACATTATCTATAAGGTGGAATCCCTCCGACGTGGCAAAATCATCTCTAATACTTTACATTGTCAGAGCCCAGTAGTGAATTTCAGTGAGCAGTGTAGTCTATTAGTGATTTGTGCTCTTGAGATGCTCTGAATGATCTAGATTTGGCAACCGTTGGAAAGTAGGAAACGTGTTCTCTTGTATTGACTGTGTACATATTGCTGGCTTAAAATTCAGCCAGGTCATTCTCTCCTGTCACCCCTCTTCCTCTGGATAGAAACTGGTTTGGGGGAAAATACATCAAAATGTAGTTTTACATTCAAAACAGCAGAATAGGTATGGATTGTGGTCAATGTACAGAGTTTCCCAAACCAGCAATGGGAGAACCCTGGATGCAAATACTTTTGATTGATTTATTATTTTGATTATTTTTAGTCTGAGTTAATTTAGGGTAGGCAGTTTGTATAATGTCCTACTCTGAGATCTACAATGGTGAAGGCCAGGCCATAAATAGACGTAATAAATAAATGAGACCAACGAAGCATTATGCCACCATAAAGACAAACATTTTATTATGAACTGTAGTCCACTTCATGCATCTGGTTACAAAAATTGCTAGCCTTTAAGTCACCACAAAACATTTTACTGGTTTTGCTAGCAAAAAACACAGCTACTCCAATGAATACCTGAAATAAATTAATATCTTTTTTTTAAATCAATCGGTGGAACTTAAAACATGCAAAATGCTTTAGAATAACATTTGCACTCCTTCCAGTAAAGCCTATGAGATAGGTTCTTGTTTATTTATTGATCATTTAGATGCCTGTTGATATGAAGCAGGTGCCTTCACTATGTTCTTTTCAGCATCTGCTAAAAACCTTCTTGTTTAGACAAGCCAACCCAGAAGCTTAGAAAGTTGATGTGAATTTTAATGTGTTTCAGTATTTTGACTTTTTACGTGTTTTGAAGTGTTAGTATTTTGTTCTTGATTTTGCCATTCTATCTTTTTGGTAAAAGGCTTTGAGGGGGGTTGTTGCTGCTGCTGTTTTTACAATCAAGCGATCTATAAATTTAATGAAGTAAATGAATAAAACAAACGTATCTCCTTTGTATCCCCCAAATCCATGTGCAGGGTGAAGCCCCACCACCACCAATGACCCTTGCGATCTTCTTCTTCTTCTTCTTCTTCTTCTTCTTCTTCTTCTTCTTCTTCTTCTTTGGCGATCCCTTGTAGCTGAGTAAGATTGTCTTCCATAAACACTGTTTTAAAGTGAGTCCGTAAGTGACTGTGGAGGCCAATTCTGGATCCACACGTCCTTCCACAGTGGGGACATAGGTAAAAAGGGAGGCAGACTATGTTTAGGGCACCTTTTCTAGCCCCTCCCCCTTTTCGGAGTGAGCAGAGTGGATCCTAAACAGAGCTGCTCAGTCATGGATACAGCTGCCGAGCTGCTCAACTGCCTCATTCCTTGAGTCAAGAGCGACTGAATCTGTATCCACTGCCCAGGGGCGAACGAAGGCAAACAGACACCCGGGGCGGGGGAAACCGCCTGCTGCGCATGCGTTGAGCCACTACGTACAACGCATGCGTGGCGTTGCTACGTAGGGCACATGTGCAGCATCGCTACGTACAGCGCATGCTGTTGGGAAACTGTGTACGTGCAGCTACTCACACAGAGTCAATTAAGGTTTGGCAATCTGAAGGAGTAAGTCTGCCTGGTGATAACAGAGACATGGAGACCGCTCCCTGATTGGTCAAGCTCTCTCAAGGGAGTGATAATTAAAGGCCTACTAACTGGAATGTGTTAGTTCAGAGTTCTGTGTCAGTGTAGGAGTTGTGAGTCGTGTCAGAGAGAGCTAGCTAAAGATCCGTGTTCTGTTCCTGTAAATAGTCCAATGTATATAATAAACACCTAACTACAAGTTCCTGGTTCCTGCTTCGTCTATCCTGTCTGCAGCCAAGTTGCCAATTGCTTCCGTGGATTCTGCGTTGACTCTGCTAGGTCTGGCTAAGAAGAAGAAGAAGAGTTTGGATTTGATATCCCGCCTTTCACTCCCCTTAAGGAGTCTCAAAGCGGCTCACATTCTCCTTTCCCTTCCTCCCCCACAACAAACATTCTGTGAGGTGAGTGGGGGTGAGAGACTTCAAAGAAGTGTGACTAGCCCAAGGTCACCCAGCAGCTGCATGTGGAGGAGCGGAGACGCGAACCCGGTTCACCAGATTACGAGACTACCGCTCTTAACCACTACACCACACTGGTCCTGCAACTAGTCAGAAAGTTGCGAAACAACAAATTGGTTTTGCCAATACATGCGTGTGACACCGCGCATCATAGCGGTTTGCCGCTGGCACCGCCCGAGCGCTTTACGGACGGTGGCGGAATCCTCTGCTCACAGCTGCAGGGGGGGCGGTGGGATCCTCCGCTTGCGGCTGTAGGGATCCCACCCCCGTCCGTACACCACTTGGGCAGCGTCAGCGGCAAACCGCTATGTACAGCGCATGTGAACAGAGGATCCTCCACATGCGGCTGCGGCGGCGTAATGGCTGCTTGCACCGCCACGCCCGGGGGGCAGTGGAGTGTGCACACTGCAGGGCGCCTTCTTGTCACACCCCCTGACACATCCATCCCATTCTGGCAAAGAATCAAGAAGTTATTGATGTTTCCTTTATCTAAAAAACAACAACAACAACCAGACATTAAATGTGCCCTCCTGTAAAACACTTGGATCGATCCACCTACAATTGGGTAGGCTTAATCCACTCTTGGAGGGGCTTGTCGTGCTTGCAGATTGTATTTACTTCTGTGAAAATGGCAAAATGCTATAGTAGTTTATATATTCCCCATTATAGTGAATGGAGGGGAACAGCGCTTCAGCCTTAACAGATGTAATTTGGTTCTGATTAACAAAAGTGGAAAGAGACAAAGCAGCTCTGAAACAGCTTGTGCTGCCTCTGAAAAGTGTGGATACAAACTGAATCTCGAGGCAGGTGCAAACCCCTCATTTTTAATACTATGGTTCTCTTATAGACTGGTAGCTGGTTAAAGAACAAGACACAGAGAACAGAAATAAACGGACAGTTCTCACAATGGAAGAATGTAATCAGTGCTTTTTAGCTTGATCTGGAATCAGGGGAGAGCAATGAGGTTGCTAAGTCTGCAGATGACACCGTATTATTTAGGGTGATAAAAGCCACAAGACATAGCCAGGAGCTCTATCAACTGGGCGAACAGGCAGTAAAAAGGCAAATGTAGTTCAACACAAAAAAGGATAAAGTGGTGCATATTGAGGCATGAAATCCCAACTCCACAAGTACGTTTATTGGGCCTGAAGTGGTGGTGACTGACTAGAAAAGAGATCTCGGGGTCATGGTGAATGGAAAGGTTGCCAGCATCATAAAGCCCTGATACAACCTATGGTGCTACTCCACTTGGAATACAGTGGTATCTTGGTTCTCAAACGCCTTGGTTCTCAAACCTCGAAAACCCAGAAGTGTTCTGGTTTTCGAACATTTTTCAGAAGCCGAACGTCCGATGTGGCTGTTGGCTATTTTTCCCGGGGCGCCTGCACCAATTAGAAACTGTGCCTTGGTTTTTGAACATTTCAGAAGTCAAACAAACTTCCAGAACGGGTTAAGTTTGGCACTTTTGTTTTTGCTACTTATTTTGCATTTTTGTTTTTGAGGCTTTTTCGGTTAATTTGCTTTTGTGACTGTGGAACCCAGTTCAGCTACTGATTGATTGGTTGTGTGACTGCGGAAATGGATAAAAGCACCCCCATCCAAACAATGGCTATCATCAGTGCAGGTAAGAATTTATTTATTTATTATATTTTTATCATCTACAATACTGTCTTATTTATTTTATAGTACAGTACACTGATTATTGCTTTCATTTTATGAATCAACGGTCTCGTTAGATACTAAAATTCATGTCAAATGGCTGTTTTAGGGGTTGTTTTTAAAAGTCTAGAATGGATTAATCGGTTTTGCATTATTTTCTATGGGAAAGCGCACCTTGGTTTTGGAACGCTTTGGTTTTTGGAACGGACTTCCGGAACAGATTAAGTTTGGGAACCAAGGTACCACTGTACTGTGTACAATTCCAATCACTGGACATTGTGGGCAGCTGGTGGGGGGGGGGGGAGAATTTGAAAACTACCTAACTGAGAACTGGAATACCGCTATTGTTAAGTTGTACTTACAGTGCTGCCCCGCAAGACGAACGCCTCGCAAGACGGAAAACCCGCTAAACGAAAGGGTTTTCCGTTTTGGAGGCGCTTCGCAAAACGAATTTCCCTATGGGCTTCCTTCGCAAGACGAAAGCCCAGAGGGAAATCTCTGGGACAGCGGGGAAGCGCAGCGCGTCTTCCCCACTGTCCTCGGACCTCCTCCGAAGGCTGGCGGCGGGCGGAGAGACCTCCTCCCGCCGCCAGCCTTCGTTTCTCCGCTGTCCCGGACGGCTTTTGAAGGCAGGCGGGGGGGAGCATAGACTTTCGCCCCCCGCCCGCCTTCAGAAGAGGTCCTGGACCTCTTCTGAAGGCTGGCGGGGGGCGAAAGTCTTTGTCCCCCCTGCCTGCCTTCCCGGGGGCTTTTAAATCGCCCCGGGACAGCGGAGAAGTCCCCCGCTGTCCTGGGGCTTTTTAAATGCTGGGGGTGGGAAGAAAAGCCCTTGGTCCCCCCCCCAGCCTTCAGAAGAGGTCGGGGGACTGTCCCCGGACCTGGTCTGAAGTCGGTTTCCATAGGAACGCATTAATTGATTTTCAATGCATTCCTATGGGAAACCGTGCTTCGCAAGACGGAAAAATCGCAATGCGACAAAACTTGCGGAACGAATTAATTTCGTCTTGCGAGGCACCACTGTATTCAAATTTTACCCTGCAGTTGTCCGACCATGCAATTTGTACAAAATTTGTATAGTGGGAGGTGTGTGTAGACATGCACACGTTGCTTATTTATTTTATAAAATCTATGAAATTTTACTTGATTGTAGCAAAAAATCTCAAAGTGATTTCCATTTTTTTGGTGTGAAAACGGCATACAAAAATGCATTGCATTAGGGAAAACTGCTTGCAGAAATGTGTATATTAGTCAAAACTGCATACAAAAATGTGTTTATTGGAAGAAATTCACCAACTTACAGAAACTGCATACAAAAATGTGTTTATTGGAAGAAATTCACCAACTTACAGAAACTGCATACAAAAATGTGTTTATTGGAAGAAATTCACCAACTTACAGAAACCGCACTTCATGCAACGTGCACAACAAAATGGCAGAGCAGTAGCAAACTCAAATGAGACCACAGCTTCTCTTCCTTCAACTGGGGGGGTGGGATGTTTCCAGTTTATGAAACCAGAGTCGCAATCTCCACTTTGCGGCTTGAATGTGTCTGTGCTGGTGCAAAGAGACCGCAGTGTTAGTGAGCAAGTAGCTGAACATGGAAACTTACAGTTTCATAACAAGCAACACACACACATGACTCCTGGACAGGCTTGTGACTTTCAGAAGTCCAGTTGTAAGATATTCAGCTGGGGCAGCGGACAGAAATAGACAATTTGCAAGGAAGAATTTGTCCCAGCAGATCTTTCTAGCATTCCAGCTTTTGTTGGCATAGATGTGCTGAATATTTAAGGTAAGTATGTAGCTTAACCTCAGCTGGAGACTAATTGTGAAATACAAAATGGTATTATATACCTGTAAGGTTATATGATATTTCAAAATCTGGAAGTAAGAATTGTTGGAGGAAACGTGGAGTGATGGGAACTTACAGTCATATGTGGTGGGATTGTCCGTTAGTTAATGAATTTTGGAAACAGATTGGTATAGAAATATCGGGAATTGTGGGTAGGAAGGTGGAAATATCTAAATTAATGGTTCTTATTAGCCCAAGTAGCACTGAGTTAAAAACTAAAGAGGAATGTAAATGGGTAAAATTGATGGTAATTGCAGCCAGACAGGTTAAAGTGAGTAACTGGAAAAATGCAGAAGAGCTAGGGGTGAACCAATGGAGGAAAAAACTGAATAATATTATAATTTTAGAATATCTAACTGTGAAGATACACAAAACGAAAGGGTTTAAGGTCAGTGAGAAAGAGGAGGATTGGTTTGAGAAGATATTGAATTATTTGGGTAGGTCTGAACAATTTGGGGCAATTAAAATGTTAAAAGTTAAATAAACCTTGTGGAGGGAGGAGTGTTAATGTATATAGAATCGTACATATGGTTTATTTGAATATGTTATTATCGATTATGTATACCCAATGTATCAGCCACCTGGGGGGGTTTCACTGTTTGTGTTTTGGTTGTTGGTAAAATAATAATAATAACAATTGTGAAATACTGTACAGGTATTGTAAGAAAGGGCAATTCCCGTGATAATGGCATCACTTAAATAGTGGGGAAATTGTAGCTGGACACGCCATATCATCTGATCCATGATTCATTCCTTTGCAACTCATCAAAAAGCAAAAACCCAGCAAGTTCCACAATTATTTCCTAATCAATTACTTGTCGTGCCGCAGATATGCAAAGCAAAATGAAAGGCTGACAGACTTGAATGGCGTCTCACTGGATGAGAAGGGACGCAGACTGGGAAAAAAAAAGAGTTCACAGGAAAACGGTTAGCTGGACCGCATCTGTAGGCTAAGTCATGGAAAAATACCCCAAAACTGAGCAAAGCAAATTTTATTAGCAAGTTGTGGGAACAACTAAACATTCTGAGGTTAACAACATTGAAAAATAAGGAAAAATATTATACAGATAGAACCCAATGTCTTATTACTTTACAAGAAAATCAAGGATATTGGGAAGTCGGATAAATTATATGTTGCTGTAGAAAATGTTGACGTTCTACAATAGTGTGCTAAAATGTACGTAAGAATTTTATTTTACTGTATAAGGGGGGGAAATGGTGCAAATAAACATTTGAGCTACTTTATTCTTCTGTTATGCTGTTATTACTAATTGTAATACCGATTACTCTTGATTATTTTGTATTACATTGAATAATAAAAAAGGTTTTGCTTTAAAAAAATAATAATCAAAGATGATGCTACCCTCCAATGACAGAAAGGGCAGCTTTACCAAATGAATACAGTGGTACCTCAGGTTAAGTACTTAATTCGTTCCGGGGGTCTGTACTTAACCTGAAACTGTTCTTAACCTGAAGCACCACTTTAGCTAATGGGGCTTCCTGCTGCTGCTGTGCCGCTGGAGCACGATTTCTGTTCTCATCCTGAAGCAAAGTTCTTAGCCCGAGGTACTATTTCTGGGTTAGCGAGTCTGTAACCTGAAGCAGGTTACCTGAGTCTGTAACCTAAGCCTGTAACCTGAGGCAAATTCCTCAGGTAGCAGCCCTGTCTCCTCTCTCATTATCCCTCTCTTTTGGCACTGAGATGCTCTGCGAAAGTTTGACTCGCTGAATGTTAAACGAAACTCTGGTACATAAAAGCAGCAATGGGTTAAGAGCAGAGGACCAGAAGGTGTATGGGCCTGCTCTATTGTGTCTGTCAATCATGTAAAAACAGTATTGAAAATGGATCCACAGTTCAATAGGCAGGGAAACTAGGGAAGCCATATTTGCTAAAATTCTCTAAATAATTCAACAGGTAAGGTAAAGGTAAAGGGACCCCTGACCATTAGGTCCAGTTGTGGCCGACTCTGGGGTTGCGGTGCTCATCTCGCTTTATTGGCTGAGGGAGCCAGTGTACAGCTTCCGGGTCATGTGGCCAGCATGACTAAGCCGCTTCTGGCGAACCAGAGCAGCACACGGAAAAGCTGTTTTCCTTCCCGCCGGAGAGGTACCTATTTATCTACTTGCACTTTGACATGCTTTCGAACTGCTAGGCTGGCAGGAGCTGGGGCTGAGCAACGGGAGCTCACTCCGTCGCGGGGATTCGAACCGCCGACCTTCTGATCGGCAAGTCCTATTCTCTGTGGTTTAACCCACAGCACCACCCGCGTCCCACTTCAACATGTGCTCATATATAAACATGTCTGAAATGTTTAAGTAACCTTGTTTTGAGAGCTCCTCATTCAAATCCCTTTTCTTTCTGTCCCTCCCCGCCTGTAAATCAAACACTCAACAAATGGCTTTTGTCCTACCTACTTTTGAAGATATATGGGAGGTTGAATCTCAAGACTAAAAATCAGGCATTTAAGGATGCAGGCCTCTATCTACTTACCTGGGAGTAAGCCCCATTAAACGGTACTTACTTTTGAGGGAACATACAGGCGATTGCCTTGTAGTAGTTCCTTTTTTGTTTTGGTGTATTCAGAGGCCAACTGAACGTCATAGTCACATTTAAGGTCTAGAATACCAATTTTCTAGAAGGCCAGCTAGCAGCAGGCTGACTGTGTGTTCAGACCCAGAAGCCTCCCCCCTAAATAAATTCACACTTGACTCAAATTTTGGTTTTGGTTTTTGGCAGAATTTAGGCCACAACTTTATTGACTACAGAAAGTGACTGGTTGCATGGGCTCTGGTTCGACTAGCTCCCTGCCATGCAGGTAGACTGACGCAGGGCTCCAGCATAGGTCAGCCAAGGGTGAACACCTGGATAAGCGGAAAGCCAGGAACGGACTAACTCCACCACCCAAATGTCCCCTTGGACTCCGGCATGGGCACAACCCCCACTCAGGGGTTGACCAAACCATCGAATCCCTGGATTCCTTTAATGGAATACCCTTCATATAGGGATGGCGAGAGCGTTCTCCCATCCCTATCACATGAACCAGAGCCTATCCGCAACCTTACAAGTTGTGACGATTTGCTACGCGGCAGACGAAACCCAGATGGCCACAGCCAATCAGCCAAATGGGAAAATTCCTGCCCTGCCCCTGACCCAATGACAGACGACACACGACGACATAGCAAGGTCAAGCACAAAGCCTAAAAAGTAGGGAGAGGTGGGCGGGTGTTTCTGAATGCACACGCTGAAAGAGGGAGCTCTGGGTCATGTGCATGGGCATAAATAGGTCCCTCAAACCATTTGGACTGCGTCCCACTGGCCAGATTGTACCCAGCTACGAGGGACCTACCAATCGGGTGTTGTGGCTGACCAATCGTACCCACCCACAACACAGGGTGTCGGTTTTCCAGGTCTTACCTCTTTAAGGGAGGACCTGATTTGTCTGATCTAGTTAATGCCCAGTACAGTGGACGCTCGGGTTGCGAACGTGATCCATGCGGGATGCATGTTCGCAACCCGCAACGTTTGCAACCCGCGTCTGCGCACGCACGGGTTGTGATTCGGCACTTCTGCGCATGCGCAAAGCGCGATTTAGCGCTTCTGCGCATGCATGGCCGCCGAAACCTGGAAGTAACCCGTTCCAGTACTTCTGGGTTTCGGCGGGTTTCTGCAACCCGAAAAAACGCAACCTGAAGCGGCTGTAACCCGAGGCATGACTGTATAGCCATGAAGGCAAGGATAAATCCTTGTTGATAAATCATGGGGCTGAGTTGCGGACCCTGAGCCCTGGGTGGAGTCAGAAGCACCTTCGTGCCAGGTTGCCCCTGGCTAGGACTGCTAATGCAACGCCAACAAGACAAACGCATCCCTTGCCATCCTCCGCATCGTAACATCTAGCTGCCCTTGTTCTCCAGTCCCTCCATCCCAGTCCTGTTTATTGCTGGCCATTCCCATCAGTGGCACAGATTCATGTGGGTATCATTAAAGAGACACATGGTTTATTTACTCATTAGCATATCCAGCTGTTAGCTTTCCTTCTCCCAATATTTCAGACTAACTAGCACTTTGACATAAATAACACCCATTCAACTAGATGCCGAAGGATATTAAAAGCAGAGAACTCTTAAGCGACTGTGGCTCTTTTTTAAGCGCTCCGGGCGATCTCTGGCTATATGGGGAGGAGACAGGATGGCAAGCTAAAGGTGGACAGGAAGACCTAGTGCTTTTTCTTAAACAGGCCTGTTAAAATGAGTGAAATATCACTTTATTATGCCGATGACATTACATCAGGAACGATGAATCCTAAGTTTCCTTTCACGACTACAATCATACGCAACCCTTTGAACGTTAATCATTCACATCATATTCCCAACAGCCATCAGGTGCCTGGACTCTGTGGTTGATTGAATTAAGATGAGCCAGCTGGGGAATGGTTGACTCCTCTTCCCCGGAGGCTGTGGAGCAGCGGTCAAGGGGAGGTAACAGGAGCTCTTGCCAAAAACAGTCACTTCAATGGCCTTCATTGATATTCTGCAGGGCTGGCAAGCGGTCTGAGAGTGACCTCCTTGCAAACTGTTGCTGGATTTGCCCCGCCAGGGGCCAGGTCCGATCTTTAAAAAAAAATCCCCACCTGCCATTTAATTAATGTTATTGAAGATTTCGAAGGCAAACAGCATGTTTGGCCGTTTTTAGCTAATTCAGCTTCTGAGCACACAGTTAATGGTCTCATTTCAGATGAGAATCTGAGGCCTTTTTCACATATGAATATTATATATTTGGAAACCTGGCCTCTGTGAATTAACAACAACAGCAACACCCCCTAATTTACACTGAGCTTGTATGTTTGCTTCCAAAACAGCTACCTTCCATGTCCGATACCAAACTACCATGTGACATATTTGTCATGAATGGCTAAAATTAGTATCATGTTTTTTAAAACCCCAAGCCTTAGAGATGATTTTTAAAGTATTATTATTATTTTATTTTATTTTATTTTATTTTAATAATAATAATTTATTATTTATACCCTGCCCATCTGGCTGGGTTTCCCCAGCCACTCCAGGTGGGTTCCAGCAAAATATTAAAATACAATAATTCATCAAATATTAAAAGCTTCCCTAAACAGGGCTGCCTTCAGATGTCTTCTAAAAGTCAGATAGTTGTTTGTCTCTTTGACATCTGGTGGGAGGGCGTTCCACAGGGGAGGCGCCACTAACAAGAAGGCCCTCTGCCTGGTTCCCTGTAGCTTTGCTTCTCGCAGTGAGGGAACCGCCAGAAGGCCCTTGGCACTGGACCTCGGTCCCCGGGCTGAACGATGGGGATGGAGACACTCCTTCAGGTATGCTGGGCGGAGGCCGTTTAGGGCTTTAAAGGTCAGCACCAACACTTATTGTGCCCAGAAACGTACTGGGAGCCAATGTAGGTCTTTCACGACAGGTGTTATTGGCTATTAAGAGAGGTAATTGCTGAGCCAAGATCTGAACTTTTGCTTCTCAATTCACAGAACAAGAAGCTAAAAACTGAAGCTGCAATCCTCAGTTTAAATCCATTAAATTCCATACAGCCATTAAATTCAACAGACCTTACTTTGCATGGTTAGGATCGCATTGCAAACCACAGTCTGTTTCTAACTTAATTAGTAATATAATCACAGCTTGGAATGCAGGTACCTTAAGGACCCTTCTCTAAATGCATGCATGTATTCATAAATCTACAGTTCTGTGCTGGAAAAATACTCAGAGGAGCATTTAGCAAAATTGTCTTTTTTAGACCTGTCGAACAGAGAGAGCTGGGCAAAATTGTTGGAATCATTTGATGCCAAGTTATTCCGTTTCCTCTGTGATGTCACCTCAGTCAGGACATTTCGATCCACAAGATCAGTGATGTAATTCTTGCTCAAGTCTCCAAAATGTCCATTTTGAAATTTATATATACAAAACCCCCTGTGTTCTCAGTTGGTATATTAGAATTAAATCCAACCATAAAAGGGTGGCTTATATGTGTGGGTTGGTTTTCTCCCTCTTATAGACATGCATTTACTCAGCTTAGATTTCAAATTGTTCCCACAGAATATCTGACTGGTAAATTCCGCCTGTGGATCAGGCCAGGCTATGTGCTATGTTCTGTATTGCTCTCTTTATAACTCACCTGAGGAAATATTCTTCTCTAGTCACTTCAGAATTTTCTAGAAAGTAAGCCAGATGACTTCAGAATTATATGGTTGACTTATGTAGTCATGCCCGTTACCGATAGCTTTGCACACACTAACAGCAGTAAATGGAGGGGGTTTTTTAATCATCATCAACATCATCATCTGCATGCAGGTTCATAAATAAGGGCAAATCCACACTTCTGTTTGTGCCCTGATTTCTAGGCACAGGTCTGGGATTTGTAGGCATTCATCCTAGATTCTGTTGTTGTTGTTCCTCCACTTTCCCCCGGAAAACCCGCTGTTTACTGCTGAACCGGAACAAATGTCAATTGGGTTTTTCTCAGATTGACATTTGCTCTGATTCAGTAGTAAGCAGTGGGTTCCCCTGAGGGAAGTGGCGGGACAAAAAACCAACCTCTTGGACCCATTCCTACAATCACGGATGAGCCCAAAATGTTCATTTAAATGTGCGTTTTAAATGCATTGTCTCTCAAAATGCATTTTATCTCAGAATATACACTGTGAAACACATTTTGATATATTTATTTTTGAGACATGGAGGGCATTGTAGCACTCAAATAAATGAGAAACCCAGTGGATAGCTATGTTCTGGTCCACATATCAGCCTGGAAGATACAGATCAGTACAGTCATTACAGGAATTTGAAAAACTGAATATGCTACAGCTTCCCTAGATGGGAATTATGTTCTTATTTTAAATCTCATTCCAACCACGAACTCACGACATGGCAAGCCACTCTTAGCTCCTTCTGCAAGATGAATATATTTCTTTTTACATTTGCCCTCCTTAAAGGGCCATTGCGGAACAGCAGGGAGGGGCAGCCTGTGTCTCTGGTTGGAGTTCAACTCCCCAGCCGTAAGAATTACTGAGATAATGAATGCAACGCAAACATTTAGGGGAAATGAGTGCTTAGCGATTGCCAAATGCTGTCAAATATCAACTGTCAAATACCGCTAAATTTCAAATATTGAAATCCATTCTCAGTAAGAGTAATCACATATTGCGGGGTGTCAAAAGCCAATATCACTGAATATTCTGCAAATATTCGCAGAACATTTGACCTCAAAACCTTCTTTGTAACACTTTGTTTAAACTCTTGCTTGCAAAATAGCATAGAGGGAATTAAACCCTACATGGCAGAAAGGAAAGTGGGAGGGGGGCACCGCCAGGATTAAGACAAAACCAGCCCGTTGCCCGACACTGCTAAACCCGGTGTCAGAACCTGCAGCAGAACGGATTTCGCCTCCGACTACCGAAAGAGCGTTTTGCTTTGTGTTGCAGAAGTGAATGACTGCCATCCATTTCCGCGGCAGAAACTCTCTGGTGCAGATAATAAAGCAGAAGGGTGCCAACAGGACAGGAGAATGGATGGCCTTGGAAATAAAAATGGGAAAAAACACACCATGAAATATCACAAGCAAGAAGGGGTGGAGGGAAGTCTGGCGTCCTTCCTTCTGCCCCTCCTATTCCACGCCACCCTTGAGGCTTATCTCCCACCCTCTCGCTTTTAACTCCTGTCCTTTCCAGCATTCCTCAGCTCCTTTGACTGCCTGGGAAAGCCACAGCAGAGAAGCCTTGCGAGATGCTAGCCAAGTGATACAGCACTATCGCTGGAGCATCCTTGTAAGGTAAAGGACCCCTGGAGAGTTAAGTCCAGTCCAAGGCAACTGTGGAGTTGCGGCACAGAAATATACTTGGAGTCGAGAGTGGATTTCATGCTCTTTATTCAGCTCATAGTGGTGAGGAGGGATGGAAGTTCCCCCAGAATGTCTGCTTTATATACGTTATTTACACAATGGGCCCCACGTGATTGGCTAATTCCAGGATTCACCTGTAGGCCAATCAGGTTGCGGATTCACTTCCACCTGGAGCTGGATTGGGTGGCTCCTGTGGACCACTCAGACTGCTGCATTCTGTATCCTATTGTTCTAGGACCAATCAGACTGCTACCATTTGGATCCTGTTCAACTCAGTACATAACAGGCACTCATCTCACTTTCAGGCCAAGGGAGCCGGTGCTTCTCCACAGACAGCTTTCTGGGTCATGTGGCCAGCAGGACTAAACCACTTCTGGTGCAACAGGACACCGTGACGGAAACCAGAGCGCACGGAAACGCCGTTTGCCTTCCCACCACAGTGGTACCTCTTTATCTACTTGCGCTGGTGTGCTTTCAAACTGCTAGTTTGGCAGGAGCTGGGACAGAGCAACGGGAGCTCACCCCGTCGCGGGGATTTGAACCGCCGACCTTCTGACTTGCAAGGCCAATAGGTTCAGTGGTTTTAGACCACAGTGCCACCCGCGTCCCTCTTTACCTTTTTTACCTTGTAGGCAGTAATGCCCAGTGCCCAACCTCCAGTGAGATGCCCACAGGCACCATTGGGCCCACAGAGTCCTCCCAGGGGCACTGCCAGGCTCTTAAATTCCCTCTGAAGGTGGCCACCCACTATCAGTTTATCCTCATTCCCCCATGCCCTGGCTGTGGGTTTTATTATTATTTTATTTATGATTTTCGATTTTATACATTTCAACAATTTTGCAATCATTTTAACATTTCAAAACTTGACTTCCTTCCCCCTCTTTCTGCGCTTCCTTCAATATATTTTTTATATTTTCTGCATATCCAAATTAACTCAACTTATTCATTTATTCATCTGCTTTAAATATATACTCTTATAAAGCTTCAGGTTATTACAATAATCCTGCCAATGTTCTCATCTGTTTACAGTTTGTTCGTAGACATTCAATAAACCATTTCCATTCCTTTATAATAAAAAAATAATTGTTATCTTGATTTCTTATTTTTTTTCCACTAGAACAGAGTGGACAGGGTCTGCTTAGGACAGAAATGTGGTTTTTTGTGGTGAGTATGGGGAATGATATAGGGAGAAATTGCTTTGTTTCTGCAAGTCGGGTCCTCCATCATGGAGGGTACGTGCTGCGGCGAGACCACCAGAAACTGCCTCCCTGTTGTGGGGGAGGGACCATTTGGATGGCCACAACACTCCATTGGTTGCCCCTCTGTTGCTGGGGCAGAAATTTAGTCAGTTGGGTTGGCTATTGGATGCTGAGGGGCTATTTAAGCTGCTGCACGTCGCTGGAGAGATTCACTTTCTTGCAACGTGCAGCAGATCACCCGCCCTCCTCTCCCTATATTTAGGGTGGGTCTTATGGCCTTGCTATGCCTGTCTAGGGGTCGTCTGTTTTGGAGCAGGGGCCCAGTAGGAATTTTGCCATTTGGCTGATTGGTGGGTGCCACTTGGTTTTTGCCTAGGTAAAGGGACCCCTGACCATTAGGTCTAGTCGTGGCTGACTCTGGGGTTGCGGCGCTCATCTCGCTTTACTGGCCGAGGGAGCTGGGTGTTTTGTCCGCAGTTTTTCTGGGTCATTGTGGCCAGCATGACTAAGCCGCTTCTGGCGAACCGGAGCAGCGCACGGAAACGCCGTTTACCTTCCCCCTATTTATCTATTTGCACTTTGATGTGCTTTCGAACTGCTAGGTTGGCAGGAGCTGGGACAGAGCAATGGGAGCGCACCCCGTCGCAGGGATTCGAACCGCCGACCTTCTGATTAGCAAGTCCTAGGCTCTGTGGTTTAACCCACAGCGCCACCCACATCCATGGTTTTTGCCTACCGTGTAGCAAATCATCACATCTTTGTAAGGTTGGCGGTTAGGCATTTGGTTCAATGTTTTGGGGAGGGGGCGGTTAGGCATTTGGTTCCATGTTTTGGGGAGGGGAAGTGGTTGGCTGTGCCTGCCCCTCCATTGCTGCTACTAGGGAATTCCATTAAAGCAATCCAGGGGCTCACCTTTTGTCCAAACCCTGTCAAGGGGCTAGGGCCACGCCTGAGCCCCTGGGAGCATCTGGGGTGAGCTGTGAGATCGAAGGAGTTCTCGCTCCCCCAGGATGCTTTCCCTTACTGACATACGGTGGTGCCCAGTGTCAGTCCTGTTCCTGCCACCGTGCAGAGGTTCAGGTAGTCTGGAACCAATGCCTAAGCAACCACTCACATGCTGTAATCAATAAAGTTGTGACCAAAATTAAATGCCAAAAACCAGAAACTAAAATCTGTGTCTATTGTGTCTTCATTTGGGGGTGGTTTTGGGGGTCTTCATGCGCAAATCCACTTGCTCCTCTCCAGCTAACGGTTGCAACTGCACAGGTTTATGGGACGTTGCCTGGTAGATTTTATCTCACGCAGCCACAAGACAAAATGCGTACACACTGCAGAGCCACACCTGGAATAAACAAGTGAAGAGGCCCAGTGAAGAGGTTATACCCAGATCAATTATGTGTCTACATGCTCAGAGAGGAAACTGGAGGGAAAGGCAGGGATGCTGTGCTGGGGAGCCTGTAATCATTTCTGAAAATACTCTGCGTTAATCTTCATGGCCCAGTTTTAATTGCACATGCATGCATACATCAGCCTTCTTATTTGCTACACCTGTCATGGCTGACACTTGGTTTTGTGCGCTTGTCATTGTGAGGACTAATTAGAGAGGTTTCAAGTTGTTGGGGAGGTTGTCTTGTTGCGTATGGTTTTCAATTTTTAAAAAATTCTTCTCAAGTCCAGATGAACAGAATAGTAAAACTGCCAATTAGGACGCCGTTCTTCTCAAAATAAGGTTTTTGTTGGGCCTTGCAGGCAGATTTCAAAAGGTTGAAGGGCCAGTTAATTAGGTAGCCCTAGAATATTAAGAAAAAAACATATTTATAAGTATTTTAATAATCTGATTCCCGGTTTTTAAGCTTCAGAACTAGAGTTGCCAGTTGGCCAGAAGAAAGCCTGGCCTAGCTTCATCCTGGAACTTTGAAAGGGGCTTGAAATCAGCAGGTGACCATTTTCATGGCTGAAGCGAAAGATTATCAGCTGCTAATTGCTTCCGTTGAAGGCAGGGGAATCGGCACTGTTCAGAAGCTGGGAATTTTATTCAAAGCTATCTGCTTAATATTGGGTTGGGAAATTTAATTGTCCCCTTAATGATGAATCTATGGCTTTACACACATGGAGAGAGAGTCTCAGAGCCCAAATCTCATCAGGAAATGAGCAACCCTGGAAGCAGTAGCTAAAAAGGTCATTTTCTGGGGCATCATCGGAATGATACCCACTGCTTTGGTCAGACCTCACCTCTGTGGGATAAAGCGTGTCCTCCCTAAAAGAGGGCACGAGTTGTGGTGAGATCTGGAGACTGACCTCTTGGTTGTGGGTGGATATATTGGACAGCCACAATGCCCGATTGGTAGGTCCCTCGTTGCTGGGTTTAATCTGGCCAATGGGGTGCAGTCTAAATGGATCAAGGGACCTATATATACCTATGCACGTGACCCAGAGCTTCCTCTTTCGGAGCGTGCATTCAGAACACCTGCCCACCTCTCCCTATATTTAGAGCATTTTGTGATTGACCTTGCTATGCCGTCATGTGTCGTCTGTCGTTGGGACAGGGGCACGGCAGGAATTTTCCCCACTTGGCTGATTGGCTATTGCCATTTGGGTTTCGCCTGCCACATAGCAAATCATCACAACTTGTAAGGTTGCGGATAGGCTCTGGTTCAGGTGATAGGGATGGGAGAACGCTCTTGCCACCCCTGTCCCTAGGATATGCCGTTAAAGGAATCCAGGGTCTCAATGGTTTGGTCAACCCCTGAGAGGGGGTTGTACCTGTGCCTGAGTCCAGGGGGACATTTGGGTGGTGGAGTTAGCCCGTTCCCCACTTTCCGCTTATCCAGGTGTTCACCCTTGGCTGACCTATGATGGAGCTCTGGGTCAGCGCTACCTGTAAGGGTGCAGGGAGCTAGTCGAACCAGAGCCTATGCAACCACTCACTTTCTGTAATCAATAAAGTTGTGGCCTAAATTCTGCCAAAAAAACAAAACTAAATTTTGAGTCAAATGTGTGTTTATTTAGGGGGGAGGTCTCTGGGTCTGAACACGCAACCAGTCTCGTATAACCAACATGCTTAAGTCTAATTAATGCATGAAGGGGTTACCATAGGATAAACTGTCCTGCTAGGCTTACATCACTTTGGGAGAGACCAGGTTCCCTTTCAGTCTACCTGAGAAGCTCAGCGTGTGAAGAGGCTAAGCTGGTTGCTGCAGCTCAGCCTCATGGCTCTCACAAGCCACTCTTGAATTCCCATCCCAATAATTTAGGAATTTTCATTTTGTTGTACTGCCTGTGCAACTTTTTTGACTGATGTGTGGGGAAAGCACATGAACCTGACCTTGGGAGAGTTTGTAAGGAAACCGTTTTTAACTTACCAAATGTGTAGTCTTTTCCTGTGCTGGGTGAAAAGCAGAACTTTGGGAGGAACTCAAGGCATATTTTAAAGGTCTAATAGCCTGTCTTTCCACACTTTACTTTGCTGCATATGTTATTTTAAATTTCTGCTGGGGTTCTCTCGTGAAAGAGCACTTGCCCCAAACTTGAATCTTGGCATCCAAGAATTCTCCCTTTATAGACCTATTCCCCTCCTTACACCAGCAACCTGGAGTACAGAACAGCTCCAGGTACTGCAGTTTAAGGAGAATATTGACAAACTGTAACATGTCCAGCAGAGGGTGACTGAGGACTTATCCATACTTACATTTTGCCCTGCTATTTCCAGGCACGGGTTCATGCTTAAAATATCCATGTCTAGGGTTGCCATATTCCCAAAGTTGAAAATCCGGACAGAGTTCTTGAGCTTCTTTTTCTTTTGCTCAGATTTGTTGAGCTTTTGGGGCTTTAAAAAAATCAAATTGATTCTTTAAAAATGATTTACACACACACACACCCTTGCCATAAATCTGGGTTTCCCCAGACATTTTACTGATTTCGCAAAAATCTGTCCGGATGCCAAAATGCTGCCTGATTCCCAGACCTGTGGCAGCCCTATCCATGTCTGAGTGTGTTTGTTTGTTTTGCCCTGGAGATTTCCCTGCTAAAAAGACCCCACTCTTTAGCACTTAGTTGGCGCAAACATCAGTCTGGATTTTCTGTGGATAGCCATTTGCTTCGACTGAGCTTTAAAGAGCAGGTTTTTGCAAGAAAAGCTCTGGAGCAAAAAAAAGGGGGGGGTTCTCAAACACAGAGTTTTAAAGTGTGAACCGTGCCTGGAAAAAGTGGAGGAAACTTCAGCATGGATGAGCCCAGAGGCAGTGAGGGACCTAGAGACCAAGTCCTAGGAGGAGAGGCTAAAGGAGTTGTGCATATCTAGCCTAGAGGTGAGATGACGGGCATCTTCACAGTTGCGAAGGGCTGTCTCAAAAAGGATGGAGAACATTTGTTTTCTGTTGTTCTGGAGGTAAAGGGACCCCTGACCATTAGGTCCAGTTGTGACCGACTCTGGGGTTGCGGCGCTCATCTCGCTTTATTGGCCGAGGGAGCCAGCGTACAGCTTCCGGGTCATGTGGCCAGCGTGACTAAGCCACTTCTGGCGAACCAGAGCAGCACACGGAAACGCCGTTTACCTTCCCGCCAGTGCGGTACCTATTTAACTACTTGCACTTTGACATGCTTTCGAACTGCTAGGTTGGCAGGAGCAGGGACCGAGCAACGGGAGCTCACCCCGTCGTGGGGATTCGAACCGCCGACCTTCTGATCGGCAAGTCCTAGGCTTTGTGGTTTAACCCACAGCGCCACCCACGTCCCTTGTTGTTCTGGAGAGTAGGACGCAAACCAACTTCAAGGCATTCAGATAACAAGAAAGGGGATTCCATCTATGAATGGGAGCAGAAGAAATAAATATGAATGGAAGAACGCTAAATGTTCTTAAAAGCACATCTCCGAGCGCTTTCTTCAAAGCTGGTTTCAGTCGTGTGAAATTTAAACATTATGCCGGCTCCAAGTTGTCAGATATCTCTTCTTTCCAAAGGTTTCCCTGTACTTCTCCCATGGAATATAAATGGTTCTCTCTTTTCTCAAACAACTGTATCTCTGCCCCTCGATCTGACAGCCCTACTTGGCCCAGTCACCCCAAAAGGCACGCAAACTTTCCCCTGCAAGCTTCTTAAATCAGCCAGGCCTTGTGGTTTGCCTCATGTAGCTTTACATTTTACAAATACCCTGGGGGTATACCATAGACTAGAGGCTCTATCTAAATTCTAGACCAGGCTGCGCCTGCCAATTGTTGGCTGTTGGTCCTTTTTTTTTTTTTTATCTTATTCAGAAAACAAGAACATGGAAATCAATTTTTCCCCATCTCAGTTATGGCTCTGAACCCATCACTTTCAGCTCAGCTACAGGATTAATCTATTGAAGAGTTTGCAGGAGTTTTGCTGACATGTAAGCATTTTCAGAATATATTACGTTGCTCCCCCTCCCAACTGCACTACTTTATAAAAACTGGCCTGCCTTTGTCCTGGCACTTGGCAAGGAGGAGGCAGCAGGAGAAGGAGAGAGGAGAAAAGGGGTGTCGGTGCACATGCGCGCGCATACTTTCCAGTGCTAAGGTTAGTAAAAAATAAAAATACAGTGGTACCTCGGGTTAAGTACTTAATTCGTTCTGGAGGTCCGTTCTTAACCTGAAACGGTTCTTAACCTGAAGCACCACTTTAGCTAATGGGGCCTTCCGCTGCTGCCGTGCTGCCAGAGCATGATTTCTGTTCTCATCCTGAAGCAAAGTTCTTAATCTAAAGCACTATTTCTGGGTTAGAGGAGTCTGTAAACTGAAGCGTCTGTAACCTGAAGCATCTGTAACCCGAGGTACCACTGTAAAATAAAGGTAAAGGACCCCTGGATGGTTAAGTCCAGTCAAAGGTGACTATGGGGTTGTGGCGCTCATCTCGCTTTCAGGCTGAGGGAGCCAGCATTTGTCCACAGAAAGCTTTCCAAATCATGTGGCCAGCAGGAGTAAACCACTTCTGGAGCAACGGGACACCGTGACGGAATCCAGAGCACATGGAAATGCTGTTCACCTTCCCGCCACAGTGGTACCTATTTATCTGCTTGCACTGGTTTGCTTTCAAACTGCTAGGCTGGCAGGAGCTGGGACAGAGCAACGGGAGCTCAGCCCATCACAGGGATTCAAACCGCCAACCTTCTAATCAGCAAGCCCAAGAGGCTCAGTGGTTTAGACCACAGCACCACCTATGTATTTTTAGCTTGCTGTAGACATCCTTTGCATGATACGATACGCTTCTGCATGCAGAAGGTGTCTTCCGTTCTTGGAAGGGATGTTGAATACTCCATGCTAGGGCATTGCATGGAAAAAGTAAGAAGCTCTGCATCAGAATATTATTTGGTTGGGGGGGGGAGAGAGAAATGCTAGGCACATGACAGTTCCATTGGGACTTCACTGTATGAAGAAAAGACATTGCAACCTTCCTTTCCTGGCCACAATCCTGATGGTAAACGTAAAGGTAAAGGACCCCTGGACAGTCAAAGGTGACTATAGGGTTGTGGCGCTCATCTTGCTTTTCAGGCTGAGGGAGACGGCGTTTATCCACAGACAGCTTTCTGGGTCATGTGGCCAGCAGGACTAAACCGCTTCTGGCACAACAGTACACTGTGACAGAAAGCAGAGCGCACAGAAACGCCGTTTCCCTTCCTGCCACAGTGAATCCCTGTGACGGAGTGAGCTCCTGTTGCTCTGTCCCAGCTCCTGCCAACCTAGCATTTTGAAAGCATGCCAGTGCAAGTAGATCAATAGGTACCACTGTAACAACGAGGTAAATGGTTTTTCCGGGCACTCTGCTTTCCCTTGCAGTGCTCCATTGTGCCAGAAGCAGTTTAGTCCTGCTGGCCACATGACCCAGAAAGCTGTCTGTGGACAAACGCTGGCTCCCTTGGCCTGAAAGCGAGATGAGCGCCGCAACCCCATAGTCGCCTTTGACTGGACTTAACTGTCCAGGGGTCCTTTGCCTTTACCTTTTACCCGAACATGTATCAATGGGGAGTTGCCAGTGCATAACATAAAGGTAAAGGTAAAGGGACCCCAGACCATTAGGTCCAGTCGTGGCCGACTCTGGGGTTGTGGCGCTCATTCCGCTTTATTGGCTGAGGGAGCCGGTGTACAGCTTCCGGGTCAATTGGCCAGCATGACTAAGCCACTTCTGGCGAACCAGAGCAGTGCACGGAAATGCCGTTTACCTTCCCACCGGAGTGGTACCTATTTATCTACTTGCACTTGACATGCTTTCGAACTGCTAGGTTGGCAGGAGCAGGGACCGAGCAACGGGAGCTCACCCCGCCGCGGGGATTCGAACCGCCGACCTTCTGATCAGCAAGTGCTAGGCTCTGTGGTTTAACCCACAGTGCCACCCACATCCCTTAGTGCATAACATAGATTTAATTTAAATATTGGGAAAGCTTCCCAGTTATAAGAGTAGCAACAACAGGATCAAATTCTCTTATTGCAATTCAGGACCATTCGTAGAATGCGATCATGTACACGGAGCCTATGTCTAAACTAAGCATGTTTCATGAAGAGAAACATCAAGGTGTCGGGGCCACTTGTGCTTTCTCTCACTCTCTAATGTGGGACCAAACTTTCTTTATTGTTGTTTTATGAATCAAGCACTGGAGGATCTCGATACGGTTCTCTCATCCAGGCATTGGAGAAAGAGCCATAGCAACTGAATAATCAATTAATTACCCAGCTGAGCTCTATTTACATAATGAAAAATACAACCTCCTGCTATTTTGCAGAGGTTACTTTCATTTGCCCAGACTGCAAATATGTCGCACCTTCTCTTGCTGAGCTATTGTGATCCTATTCATGGAAGTGAATCACTACCGGGTGTTTGTGAGTATTTTGCTGATGTTTCTGTTTAAGTTCACGAGATGGGTTCATATGTTTATCCTAGGTTGTAACCTGCTGTGTATCCTTGGCTTAAACTGGGTTAAAACGTTTTAAAACAAGATTAAAAGTTATTGAATATAGCACATACTGTACCCTGTTTTTGTTCATTCTCTGTCTGCACTAATCATAATTATTTCCCCAGGTCTGTTTCCTACATTATCCCAATGATGTGGTTGCCACCAGGAAGTCAAATCTCCCCACCAAATAGTTAACCCTTTGTGTTTTACCCTTTGTTTCCCCAACTGGCAAATCTTCCAACTTTTCACCAAGAGGAATGGAAACAGCTAGAACATTTATCTGAAGTGAGAAAGTGAAGCCACCAAAACTCTTAACTGGTCAGTCTGTAAATCAAATATAACATGTTCGTAACTCCCATAGGTGACTTTGATTTTACCATTAAAGCAAATATTTGTTACTAGTCATTTTTTCCTGCATCTCGGGGGTGTGTGTGGTTGACCTGATTCTACTGAAGGCAGAGTGTGAAGGGCAGACCACACCACTCACCTCACAGAGCGTTTGTTGTGGGGGAGGAAGGGAAAGGAGAATGTTAGCCGCTTTGAGACTCCTTAAAGGGAGTGAAAGGTGGGATATCAAATCCAAAACAACAACAACAACAACAACTCCTCCTCCTCCTCCTCCTCCTCCTCTTCTTCTTCTTCTTCTTCTTCTTCTTCTTCTTCTTCTTCTTCTTCTTCTTCTTCTTCTTTTACCCTTTGTTTTCCCAACTGGCAAATCTTCCAACTTTTCACCAAGAGGAATGGAAACAGCTAGAATATTTATTTGAAGTGAGAAAGTGAAGCCACCAAAACTCTTAACTGGTCAGTCAAATATAACTCTTAACTGGTAAATCAAATATAGCATGTTCGTAACTCCCATAGGTGACTTTGATTTTACCATTAAAGCAAATATTTGTTACTAGTCATTCTTTCCTGCATGTCTGGGGTGTGTGGCTGGCCTGATTCTACTCAAGGCAGAGTGTGAAGGGCAGACCACACTTAAAAATGGTGGTACTCTGCAACCATGCAGATGACTGAAAGGCACAACTCTGCAACAACTTGCCACTACACTGCAGAGATCAGGATGTTCCTACTGTTAGGATCGTCCTACTCTCGTGTAGGGCCCTGGTAGAGACACATGCCTGACTGGCACGTTCTCTCCCTCCTGGTTGGTCGTTTGGGAGCTTCAAGAGCTTTCTCCAGTCCGAACATCACAGCGACTGATACCAAAAGGCATTAGCACACCTACGATTCTGCAGAGTAACAGAACTCAGTAGCACAGCATTTTGGCTAATCTACTTTTATTTACATGTAATACACTCGGAGCATTCTGACTTAGCTCCTTCCTCTTTCTCATCAGACAGCAAAGAGGAAGAAACAAAGGACAATAGTCCTACATTCCGGAACACAGTAACACAAACATCCTGCCTCCGTCACTTCCCACACTGTGGAATGAAAACATACAGCGTCATGTGATAGACAACAATCTCATGACTGCAAACACGGAGGAAGAATCCTAACATGCTGAAATATCACTCTCTAAATGGTGGCGGGCTTCTGCGAAAAGTGCAGGGCAATTCCTGGGGATTTTGTTTTAGGACAACGGTGACTTGCAGCTCACCCCCAGGTGCATTCTGCACCAGCGATATATCTACAACGGGACATGCATGAAGTTCTTTGAAAAAGGTTTGAGGAAGACACTACACTGAAGATGACAGGGAACTGGGTCTGTCTTCCCACAGGCTGATGATTGTCTTTCTAGTACAACTACGGACCTTCAGAAATATCAAGGCAGTTCAGGGCAACCTTGTCTATAGGACTGCTCGCCTTCTTGATACAAGGCTCTGCAAAACCTTGGGTGACTATATGTGGTGGAAATGTCATGTGCAAATGGTGTTGATGGACACCTGGTTGGTTTTGGAATTGAGCTTCCAGATTGCAACAGGGTCAGTTCACCCATCACCCCTGACAATAGTGAAGGTTCACAAATGGATCCAAACAAGATTCTAAAAGCAGTTGGCTTTTCGGCAGAAATCTGCTGCTCAAAGCCTGCAGCATGGAAATCTCCTACCTGTGGTTTCAGGCATGCCAGTTTGTGCCTTTTCTTTCACCTGTACAAACCTGCAAATTCCCTTAGCAGCTGTCATGCTCTCCTTGTTGTTGTTGTTTAGTTGTTTAGTCGTGTCCGACTCTTCGTGACCCCATGGACCAGAGCACGCCAGGCACTCCTGTCTTCCACTGCCTCCCGCAGTTTAGTCAAACTCATGCTGGTAGCTTCAAGAACACTGTCCAACCATCTCGTCCTCTGTCGTCCCCTTCTCCTTGTGCCCTCCATCTTTCCCAACATCAGGGTCTTTTCCAGGGAGTCTTCTCTTCTCATGAGGTGGCCAAAGTATTGGAGTCTCAGCTTCAGGATCTGTCCTTCCAGTGAGCACTCAGGACCGATTTCCTTCAGAATGCATAGGTTTGATCTTCTTGCAGTCCATGGGACTCTCAAGAGTCTCCTCCAGCACCATAATTCAAAAGCATCAATTATTCGGCGATCAGCCTTCTTTATGGTCCAGCTCTCACTTCCAAGGAAACCAAATGTCTACCTGACCCTTCTCACTACTTCTCATTCTCTCATTAAGATCAACAGTGCTTACATTCGGCCTATGTGTTCTTTCTTTGTGGACCAGGAATCTAAATCAGTGCCATATTTCAAGAACGTGCTCTTCAAAAGTTTTTTCCTTGTTGGTTTTGTAGAAAGAGTAGATTTGTAACTGAAAAGGGGGGGGGTTCCCACAATCCTTTTGCATGCACCCAAATTGTCCTTGATTTCCTCCAGCACCCATTTGCTATGAGAGAGAGGCAGGATTGTGGCTCTAATTAATGTAATAGGGATGAGCAAATGAGTCCCAATCAATTATGGTTACATTTGCTTTCATCACACTTGCCTGTGGTTGGTGAATTCTCTGACAGTTTGAGTGCGACGTTTTCAGATGCCTTTAGTGAATCAATAATAAGTGACATTCATAAATATGCACATTCTGCAAAGCCCTCTGCCTGGATTGGTTCAGGAGGCAGGGAGGTATTGCAGAAAATCTCAAGAGGCCTTTGGAGTTGAGAATTTATGCAATCAAGGTATGGACGTGTGGGGAAGGAGAGAAATGGCAACACAAACTTCAGCGATCCAGGATGGATGACAACACACAGCCTTATCCAAAATAGCTGGAACACTGTGGCTGACAAGGGACTGGATCTGCTTGATGCCTGCTATCCAAAGAATCAAGGGGCATTGCTGTGTCAGAGATTTGAGAATCTTGATTCCCTCTCCTCTTACCCAAAGGGACCATAGATCAATACAGCACAGCTGAGGGGTCGCTAACAGAACTCTCGGCACTGGCACTGAGCTATAGTTCCTAGGGTACTTCACAGGAAGCCAAGGCAATTAAATCGGTATAAACCAAAACAAAATTTAAAAATTCCTTTCTTAGAGACCAACTAAGTTTGTTATTGGTAGAGAGCCAGTGTGGTGTAGTGGTTAAGAGTGGTAGACTCGTAATCTGGGGAACCGGGTTCGCGTCTCCGCTCCTCCACATGCAGCTGCTGGGTGACCTTGGGCTAGTCACACTTCTCTGAAGTCTCTCAGCCGCACTTACCGGTACCTCACGGAGTGTTTGTTGTGGGGGAGGAAAGGAAAGGAGATTGTTAGCCACTTTGAGGCTCCTTAAAAGGTAAAGGGGACCCCTGACCATTAGGTCCAGTCGTGGCCAACTCTGGGGTTGCGGCGCTCATCTCGCTTTATTGGCCAAGGGAGCCGGCGTACAGCTTCCAGGCCATGTGGCCAGCATGACTAAGCCGCTTCTGGTGAACCAGAGCAGCGCACGAAAACGCTGTTTACCTTCCCACCAGAGCGGTACCTATTTATCTACTTGCACTTTGACGTGCTTTTGAACTGCTAGGTTGGCAGGAGCAGGGACCGAGCAACGGGAGCTCACTCCATCGCAGCGATTCGGACCGCCGAACTTCTGATCGGCAAGCCCTAGGCTCAGTGGTTTAACCCACAGTGCCACCCGCATCTTAGGGTAGTGATAAAGCGGGATTCAAATCCAAACTCCTCTTCTTCTTCTTCTTGGTATGAGCTTTCGTGTGCATGCACACTTCTTCAGACACGAAAGCTCATACCAATAACAAACTTGGTTGGTCTCTAAGGTGCCACTGGAAGGAATTTTTAAATTTTGTTTCGACTACAGAAGACCAACACTGCTACCTACCTGTAACTAGAACTATGGTATAAACCAAGTTTGCCATGCAAATACACAAGTGTTTGCATTTCGATGCCTCGTTGAAAAACCGTAATAGCCTAAACAATATGCTCATGGGTATTTGCAGACAGGGTGTGTGTGTGTGTTATATGGGGGGGGGGTCAGAAGAATTTTAGTGTTCACTTATGGAATAATTGGGAGAGGTGGAATCCAAAGACTCCTCCCCGCTGCCTTAACCAGGGCTATTTCTGCTGCGCTAATCAGCGCTGGAGGATCCTTACATGACTGGAGACTTTGCACATGAGCACTGCAGAAGATTCTGGAGCTCATTTGCAGGTTTGCTTGTTTACCAGCGTACAACGTACATAGGGAGCTGACCTTCTATTTCCATGCTTCGTCTTCTGCATTGCAGAACGGGGAGGGCAGAGGGGAGCGAAAACCCTCGCGTGGCTCCAATGTTTATTTACTGAAATCTGTGTCCTTCCCGGCCCCTGAGCCTCTTTCAGATATGTGGTATAATGCTTGCCTTGTGCCCAAAGGTCTTGGATGATGCAAGGGAAACACCTAAACATGGGTCAGAGCATTTTCCTTCCTTCGCCCTCCATGGACTGGGAGCATGTGCATTGCCTTGCGGGATGAGGCCCTGCGGTATTCTGTTTCTCACAGCGGCCGGCCAGATGCTTCTTTCCTTTGTTTCCTTTGGAAAGCAAAGCTTCGCTTCCTCCTCTCCCAGGAACATCCTCTTTTCTTTACACGGAACAGCTTCGATTCTCCTCCACCTTCTAGTTTTACATCGGCGCGGCCGAGAGCAGGCCTGCGCGATGCGCCTGGCTTTTGTTTGCGATAACAGATGCACCTTGCATCTCCCTTAAATTGGCATATCATTTTCTTTTGCTCGTTCTCTTTTTCTTTGTAGCTGCATTTGCATATGTATGTCAGGGCCCATTCATACATCTCATCTCCATAAACAAAAAGAAAAAACATCTGCTTCCTGTTTTAACTCTCGTTGGGAGATGGCTTTTGTGGGATTAGATCGGGGTGTGAGGGCCTCTACGGTTGCATGTGCTACAGAGCCACCTCCCGGCTGCTGGGAGAACAGGCCACTCTGGTTTTTTGAAATCATTTTTATTTGATTTTACTAATGCAAGGTTATAAGAATATAAATATAAGTCCATATGCAGAGATTCCTCCAAATCTCGCAACTCCCCCCACCCCCCTCCATGGGTTTCCATTTTAAACATTTACAACTGCATATTCTTCCATACTTTTATATCAATCCATATTGCCCATGGTATTTGTTAGACTGCAAGTGGAATCAAAATCTTGCCAACGTTTCCATCTGCTTACAGCGGTCTCCTAAATAACTTACGAATTTTTCCCATTCTTTTATAAAGTTTTTGTCCTCTTGGTTTCTGAGTTTTCCAGTCACTTTTGCCATTTTGGCATAGTCCACCTGCTTGGTTTGCCATTCCTCTCTGGTAGGGACCTTGTCTTCTTTCCATCTATGGGCTAGTAAAATCCAGGCAGAGAACAGGCCACTCTGAATTCTCCTTTTGCTGTGGGCTGGGTTGTCTTCACTGGCTGTGCAGAGTCTCCGCAGACCTTGGTGTAGTGGTAATCTGGGGAACCGGGTTCGCGTCCCCGCTCCTCCACATGCAGCTGCTGGGTGACCTTGGGCCAGTCACACTTCTTTGAAGTCTCTCAGCCCCACTCACCTCACAGAGTGTTTGTTGTGGGGGAGGAAGGGAAAGGAGATTGTTAGCCGCTTTGAGACTCCTTCGGGTAGTGATAAAGCGGGATATCAAATCCAAACTACTCCTCTTCTTCTTCTTCTTCTTCTTCTTCTTCTTCTTCTTCTTCTTCTTCTTCTTCTTTTCATCACTGAAAATCACTAATATTTTCCTGTTAATGTTGTGATGGGAGGCTATAGCACAAGCAGAATAATATTGAACAGTATTCAATATTATTTTGAAGGAAGAGGAGAGAAGCAAACCACACTCTGATTTTCTGCTTGTGAGGTTCTCCTGGGGGGGTCACTTGGAAAACTTACTGGGTGTGGTGGCAGCAGTCTCAGTCTCTCAATGACCGCTCCCCACATTAAATGGGGGGTGCCCTTTGCGTGGCTGCGCACAGCCCCCTGGACCCTATGCAGCACCATTGGCACAGGCTTGGCTTTGCCTTCCCCAGGTGGGATACCTGGAGGTCTCCGCCTACCTCAGCCAGTTGCTCAATCCCAGCTGAGGAGGCGTTGCCAAGGTGATCAGGCCAGGTAGGGGGAGGGACCACCTGCCCACACAATAGGGGGAGGATCTTACCTGGGCATCGTCAGTTGGCTCCAGAGCTTCTCCCACCCTACCCACCCTCAGTTAAGACTTATTTTGCAGGTTAACCTTTTCTCCACATTATGCGGGCGCTGCTACGTCAAGGTCGCTGTTGAAGGGCCAGAAAGGAATTCTCCTTCATTGGCAGGTTTGCCTTTCCTGTAGGCAAAACGTCTCAACTTTGGCAATATCAGGCCTTGGGCGCAATCCTTTAGTCTTATCTTCCCAAAATGGGGGTGGGGGCGTAGCAGTGACCCACCCACCCCTCCTCTTTGTGGCGGCGATACCAGGGTTCCCCGTTAAAGGGGTTGTTTTGAGGGAAGGCTTTGGCCATATACCAAGAGGTTGACATTGTTCTCCCCTGCAACTGCGGCGTAACGGGGGCGGGCTCTCTCTGCTTGAACAGATGTTCTCCAGAGCCAGCCCAGTCCACACACATTCTGGATAACCCTGACGTCCCCCAGATCCCCAGCAGGGGACTGGGAGGGATAAATGCCCAATGCCTAAGCCAAGGTCTAACCACATCTGAAACATAATAAAGTTGTGGCCAATTTGAATCCCATAGCACGCTGTCTTGAGTTGTTATTCCACACGGGGGCCGCCCAGGGTTTGGGAGACTCTGCCTGTCCACCCAAAAGGAGCAGCAGGAGACCATCTTTGCCTGGAGACAACACACTGCTCAGGAAGATTCAGGCAACATCCCTAAGAACTTCACACATAGTTGTCCCTTGGAAGAAGACTGGCTTTTCCAGATACATTTCTTTTTTAAAAATCATATTCTGGAAGTCTGTGTCTATGATATTCATTTATGTAATAATAACAATAATAATAATTTATTATTTATACCCCGCCCATCTGGCTGAGTTTCCCCAGCCACTCTGGGCGGCTCCCAATCAGTGTTAAAAACAGTACAGCGTTACATATTAAAAACTTCCCTGAAGATGTCTTCTGAATGTCAGGTAATTATTTATCTATTTGACATCTGATGGGAGGGCGTTCCACAGGGCGGGCACCACTACCAAGAAGGCCCTCTGTCTGGTTCCCTGTAGCCTCACTTCTCGCAATGAGGGAACCGCCAGAAGGCCCTCAGAGCTGGACCTCAGTGTCCGGGCTGAACAATGGGGGTGGAGACACTCCTTCAGGTATACAGGACCTGTAGGAACTTGCATTTGAAAGATCTGTGCTTTTGCACCGGAAACTCAGCATGCAACCTTAAGAGATGTAAATGCACAAAAGGGAAAAAGGAAAAAAACATGTCTGAGGAGAGACCTTCATTTTACTTTAGTTTAGTCTAATTTTAAAAAGAAAAACATACATCCACACAAAATGCAAGTTGAATTAAAAATAATCATAAATAGTCAAGGCAAAACAAAAGCAAAACAATCAGCAAGTTTTTCCATTTCTCTCTTTTGCAACTAAACAGAGAAAAGAAGCAATAACAAAATCCTCATAAACAGTAATTTCTCCAGTTTTATATCTCTCCTAATAACACCAAACTGTTCAAGGCATCTTGGTTTTTTTCCATGCAGGTAAGATATAAATAGGTTACATTTTTCAATAAAATAGTTGTCTCTTTGCCTACCTTTTCTAACCCTAGTAGTACATTAGTAAACTTTACCATCTGTACCACGTCTCAAATTTTAGTTAAGTTTCTAAGTGAGGTGGCTCTGAATTGTTCCTACATATGACATAAAATCATTTCTTTTCAGACAGATAAATGACCACCTCGAACTGCTTTTTTATGTATATGTGATTTTATATCACCTTATTTTGTCTTGAGTTTTTAAAATTTTGTAATTGGTGTCTTTGTCTTGATACTGGTCCTTGACCATAATAAAACGATTGGATTAGATTTAATATGGGCTGTCATCAGAAGACAGATAATTATTCTTTGATCCTCTTGAGACACCACATCTTTGATGTAACCAATAATATTATTAAAGACTCTCTTGGCAATTCATAACCCAAGATCTACCTTATTTCGATTATTACTGACTCCCCCCCAAAACAGAATAATTTGGTGGTATGTCCAGAATATGTGGGAAATATAGACTCACAGATTTTTTACACCTCCTTGCTTTTACATACAGAGAACCAAGGTTTAAAACACAGGATTACAAGTTAGGCACAGGCCTGGCAGAAGACCTAAATGTCTTGACATTAATGAGAGCCAATAGTTTGAAGCCCATAAGATCAAGGCAGGAGGTGTTTCCTCAGATGTTGCCCTGGATAGGTAGGGTTCAAACTGTTCTGGATGGGGTTGCTTCCCAGTAAAAGAATGGGTGCAGAGTTCGGAAGTACATCAGAATCTACTATTGTCACTGGTGACACAAGTCACCTCAGTGATACGGAGTGGCTTCCATCAGCTTAAGCTCTTGTTGTCAGGAGTGCGTGCAGGAGCTAGGCCCTGTGACCAGTAGGACTTTGCAGGACTGGGGCCTTCCTAAGTTTGTTCTGAAGAGGCAAGGCGCGGCCGCACAGGTGAGGCCGCTTGGTAACTCACAGCACCTGGTGGCAAGAGCCGGGAAGGGATACAAGGTCAGCATTTCCCTTCGGCTCTTTGCCATAGCAACATGATTCCTGCCTTGCTGTGTTTGGCTCCTTGACCCCTTGCCTCTTGATCCTCGGACCCTTGACTTCGTGACTCCTTGCTTCTTGGTCCTCGGACCCTTGACTTCATGACTCCTTGCTTCCTGATCCTCGAACCCTTGACTTTGTAACTCCTTGCTTCTGGATCCTCGGACCCTTGACTTTGTGACTCCTTGCTTCTTGATCCTCGGACCCTTGACTTCGTGACTCCTTGCTTCTCAACCCTTGGACCCTTGACTTCATGACTCCTTGCTTTCTGACCCTTGGACTCTTGGCTTCCTGGCTTCTGGACTCCCGTTCCTGCTCCCACCATGCCATCTTGCCCTCGGTCCCGACATCCCCAGCTGGGACTTTGATCGCCCATGAACCGGACCATGACTGTTGTTGTTGCTGCTGCTGCTGCTGTTGTTATTTCTTGAATTTATATACCACCCTATACCCGGAGGTAGTTCTGTTGGCCCAGCTACAGCCCTATCTGGACAGGAATCATCTAGTTTCAGACCCTGCAGACTGCAGACGGGCAAATGTTGCCCACATCTTCCAAAGGGGGGGGGGTGGGGGGAGTAGGGGGAGTTTGACATTGATACCAGGAAAGATCCTAGAACAGATAATTCAACAGTTAGTCTGTGAGCACTTAGAAAAGGATGCTGTGATTACTAAGACCCAGCATGGGTTTCTCAAAAACAAGTCATGGCAAATGTATCTCATTTTGATTGGTGGAGTTACAAGCTTGGTGGATCAGGGGGACGCTGTGGACATAGTGTATCTTGACTTCAGTGAGGCTTTTGACAAAGTCCCCCATGATATACTTGCAGATAAGATGGTAAAATATAGGCTGGATGAGGTATCTGTTAGGTGGATTTGAGCTGGTTGACTGACCAAACCCAAAGAGTACTCATTAATGGTTTCTTGTCATCCTGGAAAAAAGTGGCATGTGGGGTGCCACAGGGTTTTGTTCTGGGCCCGTTGTAATAATAATAATAATAATTTATTATTTATGCCCCGCCCATCTGGCTGGGCTTCCCCAGCCACTCTGGGCGGCTTCCAACCAAATATTAAAATACAGTAATACATCAAACATTAAAAGCTTCCCTAAACAGGACTGCCTTCAGATGTCTTCTAACAGTTTAGTAGTTGTTGTTCTCTTTGACATCTGATGGGAGGGCGTTCCACAGGGTGGGTGCCACTACCAAGAAGGCCCTCTGCCTGGTTCCCTGTAATTTGGCTTCTCGCAGCGAGGGAACTGCCAGAAGGCCTTCAGCGCTGGACCTCAGTGTCTGGGCTAAACAATGTGGGTGGGGATGCTTCTTCTTCAGGTATACTGGGCTAAGGCCATTTAGGGCTTTAAAGGTCAGCAACAACACTTTGAATTGTGCTCAGAAACGTACTGGGAGCCAATGTAGGTCTTTCAAGACCGGTGTTATGTGGTCTCGGCAGCCACTCCCAGTCACCAGTTTAGCTGCTGCATTCTGGATTAGTTGTAGTTTCCAGGTCACCTTCAAAGGTAGCTACATAAAGGTATATATAAAGGTAGCATCTTTATAAATGACTTGGAATTGAGGGAATGCTCATCAAATTTGGGGGTGACACACAACTGACAGGGGTACCTAATGCCACAGAAGACAGAATCGGGATTCAAGATGGCCTTAACAGATTGGAGAACTGGGCCCAAACTAACAAAATGAATGTAAATAGGGACAAATGTAAAGCCATACACTTGGGCAGGAAGAACCAGCTGCACAAATAACAACATGAGGGACACCTGGCTTAGTACTACTACATGGGGAAAGGATCTAGGGCAGTGTTTCCCAACCTTGGGCCTCCAGCTGTTTTTGAACTACAATTCCCATCATCCCTGACCACTGGTCTTGCTAGCTAGTGATGATGGGAGTTGTAGTCCAAAAACAGCTGGAGGCCCAAGGTTGGGAAACACTGATCTAGGGGGTCTTAGTAAACCAGAAGCTTAACGTGAGTCAGCAGTGTGATGCAGCAGCAGCAGAAGCAGAAAAAGGAAAAAAGCTTTCCTCATGGTACATGTCTCGTTGTGTTCTTGTTTTTGCATCAGAATCACACAAAAAATTTCCCATTCACTTGGCCATGAAATCTTCAAATAATGATGTTTAGTACCTTAATCACAAAGCCACTTCCGACCTCGGGAGGAGTGGTGTTGCAGTCTTCACACCCCCAACACCCGCGCGATCAGGGGAATCCTCTGCTGCGTCATCCCCCTGGCCAGCCAATCGGCTGGCTCGGGGCGGCTGGTGTGACTTGCCGCATTTAAGACAGGTGGGGCAGAGGAGCTTCCTCTTTGGACGCCGCTCAGCTGGGTGAATTTTCCCACCCACCCGCCCTATGGACCTCGGTTGGTCGCCGTTAAGGGGCCTGGTAGAAATTTTCCCACTTGGCAAATTGGCACCAGCCACTTGGTTTTTTCACCTACCTCGTAGCAAATAATCACAACTTCCTCGGTTTGGTGGCTAGGCATTGGTAGGGGTATTGTTATGTAGATGAATGGGGGGGAGCACCATCACCTCCCCTGGATAGTGAAGGGTAGTCCGGTAAAGGAATCCAGGGGTCGTGGCCCCGTCCGAAGCCTATGGAGGCCAGGGCCCAAGGCACGCCCCCCGAGTGGTGACCCCGGGGGAGTGCCTAGCTGATGTGCATCAGCAAGGCTCCCCCTGCTGGTGTTAACCCTTCCCGGCCTTCAGGCAGACAGACTGAAGCCGGATAGTTGATTAGGACCAATGCCTAAGCCAATACTGCTCATCACCTGTAACCAATAAAGCTGTGGCCAATTTTAGCCCATTAACCTAAACATCGGTGTCTTGTGTCTTTATTTCTACTGGTGGGAGGTGGGAACTCGCCGCGCAATTTAATCCAACATAAAAGCATGAATAGGTGCTTGCCTTTCAAAACTGGAACCTTATTTTAGGCATAATAATAATAATAATAATAATAATAATAATAATAATAAGGAAGGTGACCAAGACCACCAAAATTGTTTTTAATTGTCCCCCTGACAATTCACACAAAGCATAGATTTTGAAATTACACTAAACGTCACAGCTGCAACGTTTTGATTTAACACTATTCGGCACACTTTTGCAGCTTCACAAATATATGAACCAATTTTCTCAGTACAGGATCTATTTGGTTCTCTGCCTGCCTCGCCCCACCCCCCCGCCCGCAACATCACCTTCAGGATGACAATAGCGGCCCTGTGATGTAAACTTCCATCTTACACTGCAGCATGTTGACTTGACAATGTGCCACCACAATTTTAACAATATGGCTCTAAAAACCTTTCTTCCTGTCAAGAAATATTTGAACTTGAAGTGAAGTCAGCAGCTGAGGAGAACAGAATGGAAAGGTAATTACCCACGATCTCCTCCAGGAGATGACAGAAAGCACATTGGGACTTGGTTGCTCCCGGACTGAGCGTGGGCTTATTACGGCTACCCTTCCGGTGCAGCAGCTGCTAGTTGCCGCAGAACATTTTGAACTGCACATTTCGGGTGTTCAGCCACAGCAGCAAGGGAGGCGCACAGAGACCGCCCGCTCTCAAATGGCTGCAGTGTGATCACAAGCGACATCGCGACAGCGTTCGGCACCAAGGATCTTCCCATGGCTTTGTCGGAGTCAACCATGAGGGAGTTAGTGTAGGATACTGGTGCTTCAACTGGATATGCCGCTTGCATGCAAATGCTACGTGCAGGCAGGTGAGTCAGGAAAAGTGCACTAAGCTCACTAAATCACCACTTAGAATCTGTCTTCTAAATTATGTCGGGAGCCTCTGGGAGTAGAGGAAGATCTGTGTTTCAGACTTTGCCCTTCAACACAATGGAGGGTTACAAGCATAGCTGGTTTTGACCTATAAAGGCTGAAACGGCTCAGGGCCACAATACCTCAAGGACCACCTCTTTCCGTATGAACCTACCTGAGATCATCTTCTGAGGCCCTCCTTCCTGTGCCTCCTCCTCGAGAGGTCCAAAGGGAGGCGACACGAGAACAGGGCCTTCTCTGCAGTGGCTCCCTGTCTGTGGAATGCTCTCCCCAGGGAAGTTCGCCTGGCGCCTTCATTATACAGTTAGGCGCCAGGCAAAAACCTTCCTTTTTAACCAGGCCTTTGGTTGATCTGTTTGACATCCTATACCCTTTTAAAATTGGTTTGTTGTATTTATTCTGATTATATATGTTGTGATCTTTTCTGTGAACCGCCCTGAGACCTCCGGGTATAGGGCGGTATATAATAATAATAATAATAATTTATTATTTATACCCCGCCCATCTGGCTGAGTTTCCCCAGCCACTCTGGGCGGCTCCCAATCAAGTGTTAAAACAGTACAGCGTTAAATATTAAAAACTTCCCTGAACAGGGCTGCCTTCAGATGTCTTTTAAAGATAGGATAGCTGCTTATTTCCTTCACATCTGAAGGGAGGGTGTTCCACAGGGTGGGCGCCACTACCGAGAAGGCCCTCTGTCTGGTACATAAACTCAAATAATAATAATAATGATAATAATAATGATGATGATGATAATAATAATAATAATAATAATAATAATAATAATAATAATGGCGGGGAGGAGCCCACCCACACTTCTCATCTTCCTCATGTGCATTTGCACATGAACAGCACACCCAAAGAGAACTTCAATCATTTGGCAAGTTTGGCATGTGGTGGAGAATTAATTAGCATATTCCAGAGTTGAGCTTTTTTTTTTTTTGTCATACCTCAAAATATTTTTTGTAGGTGGCTCTTTCTTTTGGGGTCCATTGGGGCCCCTCAAGTCCTACACTGATGGCTGGGGCTGGTGGGAACTGGGGTCCTATCTGAAGAGACGCAACCTTGGTCTAACGAATTCACATCCTTGATAGAACCCAAAAGATAACTTACTGGAGATCTCTATAATGAAGAATAAGAAATCTTTCTAAAATAATTCTCTGAGGAAAGCGTTCTGTTGAAATGCACTGGGACTTCTGCTTAATTAAGCTGTTTCCTCGACTTGCTAAAACAATCCTTTTCATATATTAGAAAAACAATTGCCATGGAATAAAATAAATTGCCCCCGGTGAGAATTAGTTGTAAGGATGTGCTTGTGTTCCTGCTCTTTTTACTTCAAGAAGAGGTTAGGAGGGTTAGCAGGAGCAACCAGGAGAGATGGGGAGTGAGAAAAAGCCAGTGCAGAAAAGTGACATAAAAAACTGAAGGAGAGGTGTACAATTTCCTCCTCATCCCTCCTTCCACACCTTCCTTTTGCCATATCTCTGAAAGTGTTGGCATGAATAGCAGGGCATCTGATGGGGGGGAAATTGAGGAAATCCTTTTAAAATCCTTCAAAGACACCCAAGGCATTTTAAAGTGGGTTGGATACATCTGACCTATACATGTGGCTTCCAAGTGGCAGCCCAGACTTTAAACCCATGTACTTCAGATTTTCCTGATCTGTGGAAAACGTGGTAAGTGCGCAAAATCCGACATGAGGTCTCATGTCACCCAACTGCAGTGCATTGCGTGTGCAGTAGAGAGGGAAGGATCTGACCGTTTTTGTTGTCACAGTTTCTCATTTTTCCACATTTCTGCAGCAATTTACATTTGCTTGTTTTTTTGTTTGTTTTTAAAAAGATTCATGAACATTCTCCAGAATTTGTGTATGAATTTCTCCCAGGAAACCCATTTCTGTATACATGTTTGCCTGATTCACACATTTTTTTGCAAGTCATTTCCCTAACATCATGCATTTTTGTATGTTATCTTCACAAACATATTCATCCTCATGTACACTTTCCCCTGATACGTGCATTTTGTAAACGTTGTTTGGGTGGAGAATTGAACCGCAAAATTCGAATAAGTGTGAATTTCGAAGTATGGCTGCATTTTGTTTTCAGGAATTGTGAATTTGATGGATTGGCTTCAAATTTTAACCCACTAGAACTTCTTGAAACTTTTCAGATGCAACAGAGTCCTTTTTATTGGGGATAATTCAGACAGAAAATCCCAGGTGTCAAAAAAGGTTATTTATGTATGTCACTACTGCAGCCCGTGTTTTGTTAGCCCCAAAATGAAAAACGAGCGAGGTCCCAACTAAAGAAGAATGGCAACTGAAATTGATGGAATATGTGCAGCTTGCGGACCTAACATACAGAATAAGAGAACAAGACGAACACACGTTTAAAGAAGATTGGAAAATGTTTATTGAATATATGGGGGGAAATTGTGTATACTTGAAAATGTTGGCAGCATTAAGATAAATTCAAAAGTGTACAGTGTACCTCGGGTTACATATGCTTCAGGTTACAGATGCTTCAGGTTACAGATTCAGCTAACCCAGAAATCGTACCTCGGGTTAAGAACTTTGCTTCAGGATGAGAACAGAAACCATGCTCCGGCAGCGCAGCAGCAGCAGGAGGCCCCATTAGCTAAAATGGTGCTTCAGGTTAAGAACAGTTTCAGGTTAAGAACGGACCTCCGGAACGAATTAAGTACTTAACCCGAGGTACCACTGTAAATAAGTTGTTATGGATGTAATAATGAAATACTGACTGGTTTAGTTTATGTAAAATATGCAGGGATTTATGTTATGCAAAATGAACCATGGAAGGAGAAGAAGGGAAGTCACTGATATCTTAAAGTTGTTTAAATGAATATTCTAAATTGCAAAACAGAAAATTTAATAAAAAAATAGAGAGGGGGGAGTATGTGATGGTATGGTTAAGAGACACTGATCTGTAAAAATATTGGGAAGCCCAGCCCAGCATTAGACAGTTCAGACTAATGCCTATTTTTCATTGAGATGGTAAACCCAAGATTGAAGCTTGGTGCAGCAGGCCCAAATGTTAAGCACACACACACACAATAGAGGGGCAGAAAAAAGGGACCCTAGCCTAGCCTTTTCCCTGACTGTCAGGGGCTCAGGAGCAGAGCCACAGGGGAGAGAGGGAATGGAGAGCGAAGGGGGGGAATCTGAGGGCAGCGGAGGGGAGAATGACAGTGACCCGAGAGATTCCGTAAGCCTCTCCAGTGAATCAGAAGATTCCCAGAAGGGGGCGCCGATGGCCAGGGCAAGGGGGGTCCCAGGGGGGGACGCACCAGAAGCAAGGGGCCAGCGGAGACTCCCAAAGCAGTAGCTGGAGATCAGGACCAGCTTCCCCACCAGAGCGTAGTGGGGGGGAAGAGTCTCATGTGTCAGGACCAGCGTCTCCTCTGGCAAGGAGGGAAGAGGAGTCAGGGCTGGCCACGCCCCTGTCGGAGAGTGGGGGAACGGAGGGGAGGTCAGACCCAGCTAGCACCCCGGAGGGGAAAGTAGCGACAGGAGCAGTGTAACGGTCAGGAGGAAGGTGTCAGGCTGGGCGCGCGCACCAAGTTCAAATGTACAGGGGCGCGGGACAGCTGACGACCCGGAGTGGGAACCAGGTCCTAAAGCCCGCCGGAGGGAGGGGGAAGAATCAGGAGACTCAGCGTCAGAAGAGTCTAGGATGGGCAAGACCCCAGCAGACAGGCGGACCCAGAGGAGGAAAGAGCAAAGGAAGAGGTGGAGCAAGGCTAGAGTCTTAAACTGGTGTCTGGGGGGAGGAGACTCAGACGGAGCTTCGGCGGTCTAGAGTTTGAGACGTAGAGCTGCGCGCCGCGAATGTAAAAGTGAAACTGAGCTTAAATAAAGACTGTTTCATATAACAACGAACTGGCGTGGGTCCTTTGTGAGCTGGGACCTAGGGCAGCTCTGACACTGACATACCAGTTTTCTAGGTGAAAGAAATTCAGGTTTGTGAGTTCCCACCTGCAGTCTGAATGGTACCGTCCAGAAAGAGGTTTACCTCCTCCATGGGAACAAGGCCAGAACACCCTCTCCTTTCCATCTCCATCTCTCTCTCTCTCTCTCTATATATATATATATAATCCCTGAACCCCCGGAGAATTTCTCCAAATGCTTTCAGAAGACTTGAGATGCATGTTCACTAAGGTCTGGTACACCCTCAACTCTCAGTCTCTAAGCACCGCGTCTCCGAAGTGTCAGGATTGTCAGTCACAGAAGTTCTCTCTTTATCCACATCTCAGACTGCGGGGAAGACAGCCCTGCTCAGAGCCTTCCAAGCGCTACTTCGGTAATGGCCTTAACCCTGACCTTTGCAGATCGGGCGGTCTCTAGGGAGGGCAAGGTAATTCAGAATCCATTTTCATTCCGTCCAGAGCAGTGGCTGCCAGTCTGGCAGAGATGCGTCTACGTGGGGAGATTGTGAAAAGCCTGAGATGAACGGCTGTCCACTGGTGGCAAAACTATCTGGTGCGCTGACCCCACGTGGCCAGCTTCAGGGGGCGAGTGGGTAAGAATGGAAAGCACTGTTCATACTGCAGCAGATATATGGGGGGGGGCATGTTTATATATGGAGGGGGCCCACAACACCGTGGCAGGTGAATGCATCATGTTTTGCAGAATTGCATCTCCTCCTGTTTTGATTTTTGGCTCAGGGCAGGGGTGCTGAAACATTTCCCCCCGAAACGTCTAAACTGTTAACATCTTCTGGTATAGGATCCTGCAATGCCTTCCGTTTCCCTCTCTGCTACTATAACGACGCTATTTTTCTTTATTTTGATGTCATCTTCAGCATCAATTAATTTACATGGGGCTCCCCAGGTAACGGGAGTTCACATTGTGGAATGTGGGTGGCGCTGTGGTCTAAACACAGAGCCTCTTGGGCTTGCCGATCAGAAGGTTGGTGGTTCGAATCCCCGCGATGGGGTGAGCTCCTGTTGCTCTGTCCCAGCTCCTGCCAACCTAGCAGTTTGAAAGCATGCCAGTGCCAGTAGATCAATAGGTACCACTGCAGCAGGAAGGTAAATGGCATTTCCGTGCACTCTGGCTTCCATCACAGTGTTCTGTTGCGCCAGAAGCGGTTTAGTCCTGCTGGCCACATGACCTGGAAAGCTGTCTGTGGACAAACGCCGGCTTCTTCAGCCTGAAAGCGAGATGAGCGCCACAACCCCAGAGTCGCCTTGGACTGGACTTAACTATCCAGGGGTACCTTTACTTTTTTTTTTACCTTTACACTGTGAATGAGATAGTCCTACCCATGCCCTCCAAAATAGAGACACAGCTGTGCAGAAGCAAATGGTGGAGTCTGGCAGCCATTCTGTGGCATGGCGTGCACAATGATGGGACCAACATAACCCAGATTCAAATGTGCCTGCAAACCAGTAGCTCCAGATGACAAAATGGCAAGGAAAGTCACACGCTATATGGTAAAACTGCAGATGAAATATCCTGCACTTATAGCAATGCACAGACCCGATTTTACGACTGAGGATTGATAGGGCACAGCAGTAAACAACTTGGGAGCAGCCCTAGTAGACAGCCTCTGAGCATAAGCTAAGTGCTTTCACCTCACCACAAAATGTTTGCAGCCTGTCCCTTCCCCATGCTCAGAATTAAGGAGGAGAGTTCCAGTCCCGCTGTATGTCTCTATGCAGAGTAAAGCCCTAAGCTCCTCTGTCATGATGACCCACAACTCTATTGTGGGAGACTCTGGAGGTGCTGAACTGCTGCCCGGACTCATAATGGGCTGGACAAACTGAATAAACAGAAGCCAAATACTGAGGGTAACATGGCGGGGGGAGAGGAGAGGGGCTCAGTGTGGGCCCACAGCACATGCTTGGGGGTTTCTTACATTCCTGGCCGGCTTCCATTTTTTCAAAGATGTGGGTGGCCACCCACCTACCCAGTCTAGTAAGTGTGTTGTTTAGTTGTTTAGTCATGTCCGACTCTTTGTGACCCCCTGGACCAGAGCACGCCAGGCACTCTTGTCTTCCACTGCCTCCCGCAGTTTGGTCAAACTCATGCTGGTAGCTTCGAGAACACTGTCCCACCATCTCGTCCTCTGCCGTCCCCTTCTCCTTGTGCCCTCCATCTTTCCCAACATCAGGGTCTTTTCCAGGGAGTCTTCTCTTCTCATGAGGTGGCCAAAGTATTGGAGCCTCAGCTTCACGATCTGTCCTTTCAGTGAGTACTCAGGGCTGATTTCCTTCAGAATGGAGAGGTTTGATCTTCTTGCAGTCCGTGGGACTCTCAAGAGTCTCCTCCAGCACCATAATTCCAAAGCATGTCTCAAACACCAGGAGGGTGAGGGCTTGGGCGTGCGTCCCTCCCACATGGCATGCTGTTTTGCTGCCCCCTTAACTTGCTGCCCCATCTCCTTCCACTCCTCAATCCAGAATTGTTGGGATAGGCATGCCATGGAGATTCACAATCCCGTAACCTCCAAACCGGGTGACTGTAATACATTACATGTCGGGCTGCTCTCCAAGGTGCCCGGGGTCTTCAGTTAGGAGAGAATGCAGCTGCCACAGTTTTGACTGGCACAACCAGCGTTGGTTCGCCTATTCTGAAAGAAGCAGATGGGCTGACTCTTCCCTTCCGAGCCCAGTTCATGGTGCTGGTGCTTACCTTTCGATATAAGAAATATCTGGGCTTGGCTCTTACAACTCAAATACCCATCAAGGGATTCAGAGTCCCCTGTCCATTATTTATCAAAGGAGAACGGGTGTAGGCAGGAGCCCATCAAAGCAAGGCAGGTCATTATTTTTCTGTTGCAATAGAGTCCCTCCCCGCTCTTCCCCGTCTTGCATGGAGGCTTCATGGGGGAGATGGCAGCAAACACCCCCGCCAAAGATCAGAAACAGGGCACCAGCTCTCTTCAGCTAGAAGCTCTTTTATTAGCACACAAAGGCTGAATCTAGACACATCAAAAAAGTGAATGTGGCCAAATATCCACGGTGTGCGGCTTCCTGTTTCCAGCAGGGGCGATACGGATGCTTCTGAGAAGCCGACATGAAAGCAATGCATTTCTTGCTCTGTCCTGAATCTGCTGCCAATCAATATCATGAGTGTCACTTTTTCTCCACACCAGACGTAGCCAAGGCAATGCTTTCGAGACATTGCTGACTGCAGTTCCCATCAGGGGGCAGGCAGGTGTG